>NW_026128107.1:0-12770 GCF_022985175.1 Labeo rohita | reverse complement strand
TGTCTGATGATCTGACCAGTGTGAGATACAGTGAGAACAAACAACTGCTTCCTGATAATCCAGAGAGATTTGATTGGTATCACTGTGTTTTGGGTTCAGAGGGTTTTAACTCAGAAACACACTGCTGGGATGTGGAGGTTAAAGAGAGTTCATCCTGGGAACTTGGAGTAACTACAGCATCAAACCAGAGGAAGGGACGTGATTTCTTTAAAACTGATGTCTGGAATGTCCAGTATGGATATTATCAACCGCCTGGTTTTCGTGTTTATCAGGATCTTGATTGTGTGAGAGTGAATCTGGACTATGACAGAGGAACGGTGTCATTCTCTGATCCTGTAACTAACACACATCTACACACATTCGCAGTCACCTTTACTGACACTGTCTTGCCATTCTTCTGTTGTTCTTCCACTCTGAGGATCTTACCATTCAGTAGTCAGTAATGGTTACAGCTGTAGGTCTGGATCTTTCTGCTTTCATCATGTTTCAATATTTAATTCATATCACATGCGTAAGAGTGATCTGTTGATCTGAATATCAGTACGGCTGTGATTGGGCCGCAGCTGATCACATGACCGATATTAGCACTACAGACACACACTCAATAAACTTTAAAAAATAAAATTTCTGAATGATTGATCATGAGTTCCATTATTATCTGCTGAGGTGAAGTTAATATCAAATCATTTATATATCGTCACAATATATCCAGATATTTTCAGGGTTCCTACAGTCATGAAAAACATGCAGATATCAGGGAATTTTAAAACTGTAATCTCCATGCCTGAGGAAAAAAAAAAAAAAACATGGATTTCTTCTATATTAATATATTTTTATTCATGACATTATCCCTACAATATTTAATGGAGTGTTATGTTGCACCGAATTAAAGATTAAAATAAGTCATGTTATTTCTCATATCTGAGCAATGAGAAGTAATGATGTGTTATGAATCCCTGTGCAGTTTAGGATTAATGACTAGAGAAAAAAATACTGGAGAGGGAAAAAAACATTTGCAGGACTTCCATAGATATAACATATATGGTGTTGTTGGCAGGATGATCTAACACTGTTAATGGAGAAGATGCTTTTCGTCCCATGGCAGCAATAGTTACATCTACCAGCAAGGTCAAACTGAACTATGTAAACTTTGGCCCACTGAGATGTTTGCTTTTTCAAACATGATCATCTGACCTATTACCAATTCACCTGTCAACTGTTTCAAAACAGTTTAATCTGGATATTATATAACCTTCTCACTTTTATTTTCTGCTGCAGCCATCAAAATTTGTTTGTATTTTAATACTTTTAAGTTGGTCAGTGAAAACATTGGAAATCTTTGTACTTTTGTCAATTAAATAAAAGTTAAAGACAACAAAGTGAAGGATTACAAATTTAAGAAACAGTTTAAAATATGCGGATCCTATGTTCTGGCATAGCATCATGTGAAAACATAAGGTGCAGTAAATTGTATTTAGCATTTAAGGTAAATATGATGACATCAGACAAATGATTCTCTCAAGCAAAGTTTGTAGCAAGAGGTTCCTGCCAGTTCCTGTTCTCTTATTGTAAATCAAATGAGCCAGATTACTGAGATGTTCACCTTTTGTTTGTAATGGCTCTGCCCAGTCTTTGAGTAGTTATGATGATTGGATTAGGACTGGTGTAAAAGGCTGCTATACCTGAATACTTCATTTGCATGCTTTGTTTGGGGTTGTCACCCAGGTGCTTTGTCTCCAGATCTAAGCACTGCCCCCTAAATGTATATAAACTACAATGTATCGCTGCCTTAGTTAGACTTTTGATGACTGCAGAGCTACGCCGCGCGTTCTCAATAAAGAATTCTGCTGAAGATACCCAAGAGTCTCCTGGTCTTCGCTTCTGAGTTTCCAACAAAAGCAATCACAGATTCTTCAATTTATTGCATTTTACAAAACATCCTGACATTTATGAAATTGGGGTTGTAGTATCAAGGAGAGCATTATAGTTTTTATTAATATTTTAAATTAGATTTTTAATTTAATTTCAGGTAACGTTTTAGTATTTTTGTTGTGTTTTTGTCTATATTTGTAGTTCCCCTTCGGGAACTCGAGCCAAGTCCGAAAACGCTAGGGGAACGCCTCCAGCGTGACCACGCTCTGAAACACGTGTGCATACAGTCCAGTGGAGAAGCAAGACGTCACAGGCGGGGTGACGTAGAGACCAGGAAGCAGCCGGCAGCTTGTGTCTTTCAGCAAGCGCTGTGTGTGTGTGTGTGTGTGTGTGCACCTGGTATTTGTGACGTTATGGGGACCAAATGTCCCCACAAGGATAGTAATACCAGTAAATTTTGCCTTGTGGGGACATTTGTGAGGTCCCCATGAGGAAACAGGCTTATAAATCATGCAGAATGAGTTTTTTTGAGAAAGTAAAAGTGTGCACAGTCTCCTGTGAGGGCTAGGTTTAGGTGTAGGGTAGGTGTAGGGCGATAGAAAATACGTTTTTTTACAGTATAAAAACCATTACGCCTATGGAATGTTCCCATAAAACATGTAAACACAACGTGTGTGTGTGTGTGTGTGTGTGTGTGTGTGTGTGTCACTCTGTTTTTTGTGCTAGTTCGCACAGCTTTTATTTGAGAGTGTCACTATGTCCTACAAAGCATTCTTACGAATATAAGCAGCGGCATTTAGACTGTATGTTCCTCTCTGCCTGCGCTATTTCGGGTGGCGATACACACAGCCTATTTGTTGTCTGTCTGGGAGCGAAGCATGGGAGTCAGTTCTCGAGGGAGCTGACTGCCCGTGTTCGCGTTCCTCGCGCTCAGCTCCCGCTTCTGCCGAGGCAGGGCGGCGGCTGTGATTGTGGGGATCGCATATAGATCTACGGATGGTTTAGAGACGGGTCCGCCCTATCTCTGCCTTTCTCCCTAGATCTAGCACTCTCTCTCTGGGTCAGAAGCCCGCGCTGCGGTTCTAACCCCCTTTGAGTGAGAGCTCGCGGCGAAGCAGGCTGTGTCAGCTCCCGAGGGGGCTGACTGCCCGCACTTTCGCTGTGCACGTTTCGTTCAGGAGGGCTCTTTCTTCGAGGAGGGAGCCCTCGTGAACTTCCCCGTGGCTCGGGTCCCACTATTGCCAAAGCAGAGCGGCAACTTTCTCCCTAGATCTCTTTCTGGACGGGTTAGAGACAGGTCCGCCCTATCTCTGCCTTTCTCCCTAGATCTCTTTCTGGTTTCGGAAGCCCGCGCTGCGGAATGAGAGCTCGCGGCGAAGCGGGCTGCATCGGCTCTCGAGGGAGTTAACGGCCCACTCGCTCTCGGAGGGCTCTCTTCGAGGAGGGAGTGTTCGTGTGCTTCCTTGCGGCTCTGGTCCCGCTTTTGCCGAGGCAGAGCAGCGACTGCGGCCGTGGGGATCGCAGCATAGACCTGTGAACGGGTTAGAGATGGGTCCACCCTCTCTCTGCCTTTCTCCTTAGATCTAGCGCTCTCTCTCGGGGCTCAGAAGCCCGCGCTGCGGTTCTTCTCCCTCTGAGTGAGAGCTCGCGCTGATGCGGCTATCTTTCTCCGAGGAGATTGATGCTGTCCGCATATGAGCTGACTGCATATTATATCGCTCGTTTCTACCTGCCCTCGCTTCTAAAAAATAAATAAATAAATAACAGGAACGGGGATTCAAGCGATTTATGTGTGGTTTGTTCGGGAGCTGAGCATGTACAGTCCGCCCTTGAGGGGGCGGGCTGTGTTCATTCATAAATGTGTTCATTCAAAAAAACAAAAAAAAAAAAAAAACGACGTGCATTTTGAATGTTTAGCTCTTCTCCCATTGTCATTTAATTCTGAGGAATTAAATTTATTGCACTCTCACCCTGTGCAGTGTGGGGATGCTGCAGTGGCTTAGCTGTGGCTCCCAGGGCATCTGCATACTGATCCTTATTGACATTTTTGTCGGTATTAGCTCATTCTTAGCTCATTCTGAGCATCACCCATATGAAAGAACTGGGGTTGTGACTGAACGCAGAGAAAAGTGAGGCAGTATGTATAAGGAGAGTTCTGACTATGGTCCAGGACCTCTGAGGGCAGGCCCTTCTGGGGAAGGACGTGGTCCACCGCATTCTTCGGTGCCCGTCTCTCCTCAGTGCCCTCGGTAGATCAGCCTACCAACCGTGCCGGTGCTCCAGGGCGCAGCGGTCTCTAGCTAGCCCACACCTCAGTCTTCCGCCCAGAAACGTAGCGGAGCTAGGGAGCTCGCCACCCCTGCGGAGGTCTCTACAGCAGCTAGGTCGGCCGTCTCCTGCCAGTCATCCGTTACAGGACACCGAGCTAGCAGCTCAAACAACACCAGAGGCCAGTCTCGAGAGACTGGTTCCCTTAGTAGATTTTTTGGCAGCATGGAAACTACTGCCAAATGTGTATGCATGGGTCCTGCGCACTGTAGAGCGAGGTTATCGCGTCCAATTTGGCGCTCTGCAGCTGCCTTTCAACGGGGTCTTTCCCACTGTGGTGAGCCCCGAGCAGGGTCTGGTAATGGAACAGGAAATAGAAACTCTGTTGAGGAAGGAGGCCATCGAGGTGGTCCCTCCTCAAGACAAGGAGTCCTGGTTTTTTTAGATCTGAGACTACTAAATCGTTCAGTTATGAGGTTGAAGTTCAAAATGGTGACTATCAATCAAATGGTGTCACAAATCAGGTCCGAGGACTTATAAGACGCTTACTTCCACGTCTCCATCCTTCCTCAACACAGGAAGTTCCTGAGGTTTTCTTTCAGGGGCAAAGCATACCAATATCGGGTTCTTCCGTTCGGCCTAGCACTTTTCCCCCGCACTCTCACGAAGTGTGTGGATGCTGCTCTGGCTCCGCTGCAACTCCGGGGCATCCGCATACTCAAGTACATCAACTATTGGTTGATTCTGGCTCAGTCAGAGCATATGGCGGTTCAACATCAAGATGTTGTTCTCGCTCATTTGAAAGAGCTGGGTTTGAGACTGAACGCCAAGAAGAGTGTGCTGTCTCCATTACAGAGAACCACTTATCTAGGCGTGGTGTGGGATTCGACCACGATGCAGGCACGTTTGTCACCTGGTCGGATCGAGTCGATCCTCACTG
This sequence comes from Labeo rohita, assembly GCF_022985175.1. Taxonomy (NCBI): domain Eukaryota; kingdom Metazoa; phylum Chordata; class Actinopteri; order Cypriniformes; family Cyprinidae; genus Labeo; species Labeo rohita. The sequence goes on along the minus strand of NW_026128107.1, from coordinate 7,690 downwards.
CAGTCACGAGAGTAAAAGAAGGCCGGTCGCTCACTGTAAAGCAGTTCCAGCAACTGCTGGGTCTGATGGCAGCTGCGTCCAACGTGATACCTTTTGGCCTGCTGTACATGAGACTCCTACAGTGGTGGCTCAGGACCAAGGGGTTCTCCCCGAGGGGAAACCCATTCCGCATGATCAAGGTCACGCGGCAATGCCTACTTGCCTTAGACATGTGGAAGAAGCCTTGGTTCCTGTCTCAGGGCCCGGCGTTAGGAGCTCCGCGTAACGCTAGCGACGGATACATCTCTCACCAGTTGGGGTGCAGTCATGAGTGGCCACCCCGCCCGCGGTCTGTGGAGCAGTCACCATCTCACTTGGCACATCAACTGCCTGGAGATGCTGGCCGTGTTTCGAGCGTTAAAACACTTTCTCTCGGACCTAATAGGCCACCATGTGTTGGTTCGCACCGACAACACAGCGGTGGTCTATTACATCAACCACCAGGGAGGTCTGCGTTCGCGCCCCTTATACAAGCTGGCGCACCAGATCCTTGTGTGGTCCCAGGACAAACTCCTCTCGCTGAGAGCGGTTCATGTTCCTGGGCATCTCAATATGGGAGCAGACATCCTGCCAAGGCCCGGGGAATGGATGCTTCACCCCGAGGTGGTGAAGCAGATTTGGAGAGTTTTTGGCCAGGCTCAGGTGGACCTCTTTGTGACTAAGGAGAATGCGCAATGTCACCACTGGTGCTCTCTGACTCATCCAGCTCCACTGGGGCTGGATGCCATGGTACATACGTGGCCGAGGCTTCATCTGTACACTTTTCCCCTGATCGCTCTGCTCCCGGGATTTCTGGAGAGAGTGCGCCGGGACGGGGTCTGTCTTCTTTTAGTAGCCCCGTACTGGCCGGCCCGAGCTTGGTTCTTGGACCTGATTTCCCAGGTGTGAAGTTTTCAGGGTGAAAACTTTTCACTTCATGGTGCAGACACCGCCAGCAGGACCCAGTTAACTGCCCAGTTGGTACAGTGCTGGAGTTTCTTCAGGATCGGTTCTCTGCAGGGTTAGCCCACTCCATCCTAAGGTCTACGTGGCGGCCTTTTCGGCCTACCACGCCCTTCTGGGTGGCTCCTCAGTGGGTAGAAACCCCCTGGTTACAGGTTTCCTCCACGGTGCACTGAGGCTGAGTCCTCTGACCAGGTGTAGCTTTGCTGTGTGGGGATTTGGTTGCTATTCCACAGCTTTGAGTCCTCTGTTCCCCCCGCTTCTATTTGGGGGTCAAGGCTCACTCCTCTCGAAGTATGGCCTTCTCGTCAGGAGTACCCTCTCTGACATTTCAACGCTGCGGGTTGTTCCATGCCACTCACTTTTATGAGATTCTCGGTCTCATTTATGCCACTCTGGGCTCCTCTTTTCTCTCGTCCTAGCTGTGCTCAGTGATATACACTAGGCAGGGATTTGAAAGTCTGGCGCTGTGGGCATATCGTTCCCCTAGCATTTTCGGACGCAGCTCGAGTTCCCAAAGGGGAGTGTCCCAGGTTACGTATGTAACCCCAAGGGAACGAGACGCTGCGTCTCGAGCCATACTTCCAGCATCCCTGCAGCGCTTGCTTCTCTATTTAGAAGCTGCTGGCTGCACGCATCGCACGTGCTTTTAAGCTTCCTGGTCTCTACGTCACCCCGCCTGTGACGTCTCGCTTCTCCATTGGACTGTATGCACACGTGTTTCAGAGCGTGGTCATGCTGGAGGCGTTCCCCTAGCGTTTTCGGACGCAGCGTCTCGTTCCCTTGGGGAACCATGGTTACATACGTAACCTGGGACGTTTTCGTTTTTGTAAATGTCTATATAGTTTTTTTCGTTTTTTATTTTGGTTTTAGTTATTTTAGTAAATCAAGTTAAACTAAAAAAAAAAAACATTGCCTTGGCAACTAGCTAAAATAAAAATGTTATTAATATATAGAGGTTTTTATATTTTATTTCCATTAACATCTGTTTTATTTCAGATAACACATTTTTATTACAGTTTCAGTTTAACTATAATAACTCAGATGACTTAGATGAGCTCTTTTTTAATTCTGTAATTGAATGAATTATTTTAATTCCACAAGTTACACTACATTTATTTTACATTTGTATTAACAATGTAATGATTTTATTGTGACTTTTTGTATATTTCATTTTAAATATTATATGACTATTTGTTCGCAGATAGAAATTGAAGCAAAACTAAGTTTTTTTACTTATTTTATTTTAGATAAGCATCATGAGATGCTCATCACACATGTTCCTCCAATAGTGTTTATGAAGTTTGATTGGTGAATGTCGGGCGTGTGAATGTAGACAATGAAGAAACTCAAATATAAGCAAGTTTTCATTAGTCTCAGATTTTGATCACAGCATCATTTTCAGACTATCCTTTGTGTTATCTAAGAGTGTTCATTACATTAGTGTGCTAATAATAAAAAGCAAAAATATTTGTTGAAACATTTGACTGGTAGTGTATATTTCATACATGAAGACTGACTTGAACTAAGTGATAGACAGAGTCAGTCAGGTTGAGCTGGTGCATCTCCTCTTTTCTCTCTGGGAAATGCCTGGATGTGAGGAACGGACAGAGGAAAGAACAGGATGTCTGACAGAGAGCATGGGTGACGGAGGCGGGGAAATGTCCGGAAGGAGCAGAGATACAATAATTTACTCACCCACTCTTCATTCAAGTCTAGGAGTGTTGATATTCTAGCTCTGCCTTGGACCTCTGTGTCTGTCACCTTTCTCATCGCCCGATCCGTACAGTCTCTTGGTCCCACCTGGGTTTCGCTCTAGTCGGCTCTGTCTCATTCTGTCATCCTGCTGGTTTCACCAACCAAGACTTTTTCATAGCTCCTCCTTCTGGCCCTGCCTGTCCTGATTACCTGTCCTTCCCCACCTCCAGAGCCGTAGCATGCATTTTGTTCTTTTTCCCAATCTTTATTTAGTGTCCTAGGTTACTTATTGTTTCATATGTCAGCTATGTCTTGTTTCTATGATTATTAATGTCATGTCTTTTGTGCAGTTTTTGGTCTGTTCTTATCCTAGTAAGTTTTCTGTTTGCTTTTTTTCTGATCTTAAGATTCTGAGTATTAAGTTTTGTTTTTGTAAATGAAAGACAGCTGCAGTTAAATCCTGCACCTTTTTTTTTCATTCTGTTTCAAACAAACTGTGACAATAAGAAATTAATAACACAATTACAATCAATAACTTTAGTTAATAGTGTTTACAACTTTTTATATGATAGAAATAAAGTATTTTCAATGAATTTGTAAGCTGTACATTATTTATTTACACAGCAATAATAATATAGCAATAACACATTTTGGTCAAATAAACCAACAAATTAGCTAGTTTTAGTCTTTTTCTAGTTTTACTTCATTGGGTTTCACTGTAAATTAATGTTGAATCCATGTTGATAACATTGAACCTGAAGAAATCCTTTCACCTGATGTAAAACACCCACATGATCAGAAACTCCTCCCTCTACAACACAAACCAGGAAGAGATTGAGTTGTTGTTTCTCCTTTCTGTCAAACAGACTCTCTTCTCTCTTGAAAAAAAAAAAAAAAAAGCAAAACTCCATGATCAGTGAAGAATGAAGAGAAAGATTTTGAAGAAGGATTTTTGGGATCTTTGTGATTCTTGTGGTGATTCATTTTTGAAACCATCGTTCAGAAAGTGAAAGTAAAGATCACTGGAACTCAAACTGTGAAAATGGCTTCACTAAATATATCTGCAGAAGAGCTTTCTTGTCCCATGTGCTGTGAAATCTTCAAGGATCCTGTTGTTTTATCATGTAGTCACAGTTTCTGTAAAGAGTGTCTTCAACAGTTCTGGAAAATCAAGGAAACTCAGGAGTGTCCTGTCTGCAGGAGAAGATCCTCAAAAGAACATCCTCCATGTAATCTTGTGTTAAAAAACTTGTGCGAGCTGTTCTTGAAGGAGAGAAATGAAAGGCGTTCATCAGGATCTGAGGAGATCTGCAGTTTACACAGTGAGAAACTCAAACTCTTCTGTCTGGAGGACAAACAGCCTGTGTGTTTAGTGTGCAGAGATTCACAGAAACACGCCAATCACACATTCAGACCCATCAGTGAAGTTGTTCAATCACATAAGGTAAGACAGATTTACATAGAAGGATAAAAAACTTATTTCATAGAATCATAGAAACTGTGTAGCATAATGTAGATATTTTTCAGTAGCATGTTGCTCATACTATGTATTACATACATTAACCTGTTACAGGATTTTTTTTTTTATTATTTGATTTTGAAATTCTAGGAGGAGCTCAATACAGCACTGAAGTCCTTACAAGACAAACTTAAATACAATGAAAAAATGAAAGATGAGTTTGAGAAAATAGTTCAACACATCACGGTAAAGATTGATTATTTTGACATTGACAAATTTAAAACAGCTGAACTGGTTTGTATGACATAATTTAATGTTGAGCATGCATTTTTAAATGCACATGTTTGTTTGTAGAGTACATAATAATTTTATATTTTATACCATAATTTACTTCTGTGTCTTTAAGATAGATTCTTTGAAAATGCAATTAAAATGTACTATCTTTCTATTGTAAAAAAATATATACATACATACAAACATACAATATTGTCATTTGCAAACATTTTAATTCTGACAACATTTTAGTTCTAGCATTCATACAATTAATACATTTGCTTAATGTGCAGTTGTTATGCTTTAAAATAGTGTCACATATAAATGTATAATATAAAGCAAATTAAAACATCATTCTGAAGAGAATCTGTTGAGATTCATGTGTATTTGCACCTACAGAGACAAAACATCTACTACTACAGTACTAGTACTTCAGAACGTTAAAGCTGTAGTTAACTAACCTACATTACTACTAATTCACTCTTAATGCTGCTCCAGAATAAGTTGTGTCTTGGAGTTGATTGAAGTAAATGTGATTTGATTTCAGTCTCAAGCTGAGCACACAGAGCATCAGATTAAACAGCAGTTTGAGAAGCTTCATCAGTTTCTCAGAGATGAAGAAGAAGCTACAATCACTGCACTAAGGGAGGAAGAGGAGCAGAAGAAGCAGATGATGAAGGAGAAGCTGGAGGAGATCAACAGACACATCTCAGCTCTTTCACACACAATCAAAGACACGGAGGAAATGATGAAAGACAATGGCATCTGCTTTCTAAAGGTCTGATTTCAGATCATAGATTAATTGATTGATTGATTGATTGATTGATTGATTGAGTTGTTGATGATCAATGGTGTGTTTGTTCTGCAGAAGTTTCCAGTCTCAATGGAAAGGTGAGTGATCTGCTGGTGTCTCTGGTCTCTCTGTTTCTGATCCAAATCCACTGCAGTTCTGACTCCTGAATGTTCTTCCAGAGTCCAGATCTCACAGCCGGATCCACAGACGCCTTCTGGAGCTTTGATTCACGTGCCACGTTACTTGGGCAACCTGCCGTTCAGAGTCTGGAAGAAGATGCAGGACGTGGTCCAATACAGTGAGTCTGGACAAGATGCTCTTACACATACAGTGTATCATCATATATCATATATCAGCTGTTACTCCAGTCTTAAGTGTCACATGATCCTTCAGAAAGCATTCTAATATGCTTTAAAGAATTATTAGAATGATCAGTGTTGGATAAAAATATCAAAAAAACAGTTGTGCTGCCAAATATTTTTTGGAACCTGTGATTTTTTTTTTTAACAGGATTATTTCATGAATAATTCAAGTTTAAAAAGTACAGTGTTTATTCAAAATATAAATATTTTATAACAATGTAAATTATTTATTATTAACTTTTCAATAAACTTTTATTCAATTATTTTTAACTTAATATTTATTATTAACTTTTAATAAATAAAAGTATTTTTGGTGAATAAAAGTATTTAAAAAAAAAAAAGAAACAATAAAAATGTACTGACCCCAAACTTTTGAACGGTAGTGTATATATATGAACCTAAAAGGAAACACGGTTTGTTTATATTTCTGATTTTCTAACAGTTTCAGAGTAACACACAACTTCAAAATAGTAATATCTGCCAAAAAAGAGAGACCAAGCATTCACAGTAATAAATGGATCAATTTAAGTATTCAAAAAATATAATTTAGTACCATAAAATTCTTATATATATATATATATAATAAATACATAAGAAATACACAAAAATAAATAAAAACATGAGCAGCATCAGAGGGTTAATTTAATAATTACACTTATAAACATTCATGATCATATTAAAATTTACGGTATGAGTGTTTTTCTTAAAGATAATTCAGTCAGGATCTTTTAAGTCAAAGAACACAAAAGATAACTTTTAAATCAGTTTTACTTGAATGTTTGTAAAATTACATTTGGCGGTATGTCTCTGTTCGAAATTCCCTGTCTGTTTCATGAGCCTCATGAAAGCCAAAACAGGGAAATGGCAGAGTGCAAATAAGACTGAAGGGTCATGTCTAATCTAGTTCCTTTTTGACTGAATGGGGGGGGGCAGACCAGGCTGGATGGTGCTGCCTCTGGGCACAGAATGTGAAATTTCTGAAATTCAAACCGAGACAAAGAGTCAGCAATTTGGTTATTAAAGCTTGGAGTGTGAGTGGCTCAAAATGTAAAGTTACCCATGACTGACAACCAAGTGAGGCGCCTAGCGAACCAGTTTATAAACAGAACTGAGGAGCGTCCCTTGTTAATGATGTTGACCGTTACTTCACTGTCACAAAAAAACAGAATTTGTTTCCTTGACCAGTATTTGCCCCACAAAATGCAAGCTATTACGATGGGATACAATTCCAGTAGAGCAGCTGACAGGGTGTTAGCAGGCATGAAAAGGATCTCATGTGGCCATACACTGGCAAACCACTGATCATTAAACCCACCCACGCCCCACCCCAAAAAAAACAACGGAAGGCACAGCATTTGTATACAGCTTGAGGGCTGCAGAAGACTCCAGACCATCATTATAGAAAAATGAGATGCCATTCCAGTTATCGAGGAGCAGAGACCAGAACCTGAGATTGAATATGCAACCTGCATCTACAGTAACTATGTCCTGAAGATTTTGTACTGATTTAGAGAGGTCAAGCAGCCTGGATATAAAAGACCTGCCCTGGGGAATTATATGTATCACAAAATTAAGATGACCTATCAGAGAGAGCAGATCTCTTTTGGAAAAAAATACGGACACCTCAGCGTTTCTCATGACTTCTCTAATGCAATTTAATTTCTCAAGGGGCAATGAGGCTTGCATAAGGTTGGAATTTAGAGTGATGCCTAGGAATTTGAGGACTTTAAGAGGGTCTAACGTTTTTTCCTCAGAAAAAGGAATACCCAAATCATCAAAGGTGCACTTTAGTCCCGAGATGCAGGGATTGAAGGTGGGATTGAAGGTGGGGGGGAGTGAATAACCAGCGCTTTCTCCACCCTCAATACCACAACTGAGGTGAGTCCCTTGAGCAAGGCACCGAACCCCCAACTGCTCCCCAGGCACCGCAGCGATAGCAATATGGATCCCACTGCTCCGGATGTGTGTACGCGGTGTGTGTGTTTGTTCACTACTGTGTGTGTGCACTTGGATGGGTTAAATGCAGAGCACCAATTCCAAGTATGGGTCACCATTCTTGGCCACATTTTACGTCCTTTCCTTTTCCTTCCTTTTCCTTTAAAGGCATCTGAGATGTCTGCCTTT
>NW_026128106.1:0-12772 GCF_022985175.1 Labeo rohita | reverse complement strand
GAGTCATTTGTTTGTGAATCGAACTACACTGCCATTTGTTTTTGTGTGCAGCTCGAGAACAGGACAAAATAGTAGGAGGACAGGTCAAATAAACATGATTTTTGATGCATAACCGTGATACCGGTTTATTGTTTTTAAATCATATCGCCCACCCCAATGACCATTATGCTTATTGTTTTTGAAGAATTCTGCTTTATTTGTCTGTTTCACTGGGCAGATTTCAGAATTCTAGAGCACTGGTTCGCAAGGACTCTACAAAAGCTCTAAAACAATTAAAAATCAAGACTTCACCCTCACCCCCCTTATCAACAGTTTTTTTTTTTGTCAGGGTTCTCACAGTCTTAAAAAATCCAGATATATAAAATAAAAGCAGAAATATGTTTTTGCACTTAAATGTTGTTGATATATCAGTTTTATCTCATCAAACTCTACTAATTTCCTCCAGCTTTCCCAACAAAGGCTCAGATGGAGAGGATTCATTCTCTATGTTTCCAGTGGAATCTGCCAGAAAATACAAAGACAATAACAGAAATGTTAAAAAAAAAAAGAGAGTGGAAGAAACAGTGATGCTACAAACAAATCTACATTTTGATGATGTTACACAATCTTAAAGAAGACACGAGAGTTCAACAAGCATGCTGAAAAAATATCTTGGTCTGTTCCTCACAAAAAGCATCATAAGATTTCTGGACTACTGAATAATCGTGTTTTGTCCATTCTAGAAATTCTTACTGACCATGAACTGTTCCGGTAGGGGTTTATTTTGTTATAATGTCCAGCTGACTTCTGATAAGAAACACTAATGAGCTCTTAATGAGCACTCTTACAGTTTTTCTCAATTGCTTAAACACATTTCTTGAAATTATGCCTCGCTTTTGCGAAACTCTAAACACAAATCCGTAACTTCTAACTCAATTCCCCAAACTTACTATATTCAGGTCAAAATGAAGCTCTTCACTCAAAACAACTCAATCTTGCTGAAAAAAACAAACTTTGCTTTCAGACATGACACACAAACCCTCAAAAACACACACACTACAACATAGTTTTATAAACTGATGAGATCAATTCAAAACAATACTACGAAAACTGGTAATAAGTGTTGCTTCGAAAAAAAATACATGATGAATACAACAAATTTATGCATTTGCAAGTGTTTTAATCCTTAATTTATTGTGCTGTAGAGTACAGCACAAAACAGCAAACAACAACAAAAATAATTATTCTGCCCCAGCATCCTGTCTTTGGTCTGCGACAGGCCAAAGAACCTCCTCAACATCACAGACTAATTGGTTCTAACCCTGGCACGCGTCAACTAAAATATATAAGACTGCTTGTTTTCTTGCCCTTGCCCTTCCTATTTCTCTTTCATGTTGTTGTTGTCGTCGTCCTCCTCCTTCTTCTCCTCCTCTTCCTCTTTCACCTCCTACTCTTTGCCTTCAAAATTGCATATTACTGTATGCGGGATATTGATTGAAAAAGACCAGATAGGATTCACAGTTACACTTTTACTAGTGGTCTGACAAAAAAAAAAAAAAACAAAAAAAATCCACATAAAAAAATGATATAAAATATACATACATTACAAAGTCATTGTGAAATAGAAAAGTGAAATATGGGCAAATGGCGAAATATAAATTAGAAAGTGCACTGTCAGAATTTGTAACTCTTGTGTTGTCCTCTGTCTATATATGCTTTCCAGTTGAAGGTTCACGAGATGTTGAGATGTACCTTTGAGCTGTTTCAGAGAACTGCTTTATCACTGGTTGATCTGTAGTGTCTACATTAGTGAAAGTCAATATTCACTTGAACAACTCATGGCAAACTTACAAAAAGTCTGATAGAAATGTGTAGAATATGCTTGAAAGCTAGATAAAAAAAATAGCATTTACTGCAAAGACATATACGATGAGCTAATGAATTGATGTTTTGAGGGGAAAGACTATAGCAACATGACAATAGGAACTGATAATGTAGGAAACAGCAGACAAATCAGTTGCATAATCAGTTGCATGAATGTACCAAAGCAAACGCAACTTGTTAAAAAAAAATTAGAAACATTTTATGATGTGCCCAACTGACTAGATGATGTGGAGGTTGAACAAGTAGTTTTGGGAATTTAATTTCTGATCTGAGAAAAGCAACAAACTGTAAGCTGACTTTAGCACTTTTATCTCCATCGAAGGTTCTGAATGGTGTGTGATAATTTTTGACTCCTAGTGTTTCCACTTGGGTAATTGTGTGCTAATTGAGCTCAAACTTTGCAGACTTGAGTGAACAATACTGAATGCTAGTGCTTTCTAAATGATCACATGGTGTAAGCACTGAGAAATGTAGGGATTTGTGTGTAGAGTTTTGCAGTAACAGTTCACCAAATCTGACTCATGTGTTAAAGCAGGGAAATAGTGTTTATAGTTCAGGGAAATGGGTGTGCTTTTTGAAAAATGGCATTATGGTTTTGAAATTTTAGTTCAAAAGACTGGTTATAGTGTTTTAGCAATTGAGAAAAACTGTAAAATGCTGCCCAACCAATCAGATTTGAGGACTGGAAGTGTTGCATTAATAAATACAGTTATTAAAATAAATGATGTTTTACTCACTGGTGACAATCACATTGAATCTCTTGATTGTGGTCTGTTTGCTGTTGATAATTTGTAGTTTATACTGTCCAACGTCTCCATCTGTGATGTTTCTAATGGTCAGAGATCCAGTCTCCTCATCCATGTGCAGTCTGCCACTGAATTTCTCATCAGTTCTGTTTGTCATCGAATCAATTTTAGCAATGCGACTCTTTTCAGCTCCAAACGTCCACAGCATCAAATCATCTTCCTGTATTTTAGCATCAGTCAGGAGAGTGACAGAACTTCCCAGATTCGTTGATTCTGTCTTCACTTTATGTCACATGTGTCACATAGAAACAGAGGAATTCAAAGGAATGAATTTAGTTTGCAATTTCAATATCAGACATTTTTTAAACTAGTTTGACATATAGCACCAACTTAATTCAAATTTTGTGTCATTTAGTTTGCCCACTGTATGTGACTTTAAAGAAAGAATATTTTGAGATAACAATCATAAGGAAAGTTAAAAAAAAATAAAAATAAAAATAAATAAACATCAAAGTAAAGTAAAACAGAGGATATTACCTGAATCTCTAATTTTATGACTTCATTCTCATAACATTGTAACATTTCATTAAATCTGAGATTTTTTTTAGCAGGGTACAAATTAAAGTCATTCAAATCTGTAAGTAATTCAATTTTGTTAAATTTTGAGCAACTGCGTTTCTGATAATACAAACTGTTCACAATGCATGATCATTTACACACTGAAAGACTTGATATACTCACCATTCACTGGAACAAAAATTGTCTTGTATTTGGTTCTTTTGCTGCTGATGATCTTCAGTTTATAGAGTCCAGTGTGAATAGTCCTGATATCTGTGATTTTGAGATTTCCAGTCTCACCATCCACCACCAGTTTGCTTCTGAATCTTCCATCAGCACCAACATATACATGTTTCTCATTCTTCACTTTATCAACTTTAGCAATGAGATTCTTTTCGTCTTTATCTTCATCTTCATACCACCACTGTATCACATATTTATGTAGTTTACTAACATTAGTGTGTAGAGTGACAGAACCTCCCTCAGTCACTGGATCTATCTTCTCTTCACCCGTCAAAGCATCACATAGAAACAGAGAACAGAAATCAGAAAATGTATTCATGAGATCAAGTGACTGTAAGACACTGTGAGAAATCTGTAAAGATTTGTAGGGCAAATTAATCAGTTCACTCAGAATTAGCAAAGCTCTAAAGATTTGGTATATGCGAACAGGCAAATTTTAGATGCACTGGGCACACAAATGAGAGATTTATTTATTTTTGAAATTCTATTCAGTAGGAATGCTTTTTTTTTTTTTTTTTTTTTAATTCCCGACAACGGTTCAAGTAATTTGGTGAAAAGTCCTGTATTTTTTCATACCTCAGTATATATATATATATATATATATATATATACAAAATATTGGATTCTCTATATCACAAAATGTCACACATGTACTATAGCCACCTTTGGACGATACTAGTAAAGTTTTCTAATCTAAATAAATCTTAATGTCTTTTTTTGTGCAGTACTTGTATTTATATTGCTTGCAGAATTGGTGTTATATCAAAAAGCTATGCCGTTTCTGTGTGAATGATCAGTGGCAGAATTTGCTTTGATGCAAGTGTTGCTAGATAAAATCTTGCAGATAAAAGTTGGTCAGGGTCAGCCCTGCTGTAATACATACCAATTTGCAGTTTAGCAATCTTTCGGCGATAGTAAATCACCACGGCAGTTAAAACTACAGCCACCAGCAGAACAGCAGCAACTATCGCTGCCATTTCACCAAAAGACAAAGCCAATTCTGAAACAGACATAGAGAAACAATTAGAAAGTTAGTGTGAGCGAATGGGTCCATCTGAATTTTTACCTGAAGCTGATTTGATTATATTATTATTAGAGAAGACTTCATTTTCTACAATTAATTCTTTTCGGACATATTGTTCATCATGTTCATGTAATCTAATATTTATCGAACCATTGATTTAATTATACTGTATGTCACTACACTGAAAGATTAGAGTTACTCACCACTGACAGAAAGAAGGAATCGCTGTGAGCTCTCATGGCCTTTGATCTGTACCTCATAAAGTCCAGTGTGTTCAGTTCTGCTGTTCTTGATGGTCAGAGATCCAGTCGGATCCAGCTGCAGTTGATCTTTGAATCTCTCATCAGCATCATTTAAAGAGATCTCTTTAGTCTCTACATCACTTTTAGCCAGAAGGATCCCCTTATCTCCAAACCTCCACAGGATCAGATCTTCTGTGTGTATTTCAGTATCAATGTGTAAAGTGACAGAATTTCCCTCCATTACTGACACTGCCTTCACTCCATCCGTCTCACCAACTGCCCCTGGAAAAGAAATCACTATATGTGATGTTTTATGTATAATACATGTAAAGTTTAACTAATTTAACAGCAAATAAAAATTATTTTTTTAAGTGCAACTTGTGGTGTCTGAGATGGTGTATTATAAACAATTGAACACAGTGCTAATCCAAGCAAGATTATTATTACATTTAAAGACCTGATACTCACCAAAGACAGTAACACTAAATATCTTGGTTGTCATCTGTTCTCTAGAGATGGCTAGTTTATATTGTCCAGAGTGTCTGATTCTGGTGTTTCTGATGGTAAGAGATCCAGTTTTTTGGTCCAATTGCAGTCTGCCTCTGAATTCAGCCTCATCAGTGACAAAAAATGAGGTAAAATCGTTCTTTCTCGTTATCTGGGATATGGCAAAGTCTTTAGGTCCAAACATCCACAATATGGTATCATCGTTCTGTATTTCAGTAAGATTGGTGTGTAGAGTGACGGAATCTCCCTCCATCACTGGCATCGTCTCGTCTGTTTCTGCACCAGACACACCTAAAACACATTGAATCCGTTTTACAGATTAGACTCTACTAAAGATGTCAACAATGTCGTTCAAATTATAGAAATCAAATAAAAAAGCCAATTTCAGAAATAATAGAAATTTCAGCAAATGCGATTTTAATGTAGTATTACTTTCCAGCAGCTGTCGACGGGGAATGTTTCAAATGTGATATGACACATGTAAAATTTGCTACATTATTTATAAATGTTATCATTATGTGACGCCTCTGTGTTTTGTCGGCGTCATTTCCCATGTATTCAACGCAGATCTGGGTATTTATACTGCGGTGTCTAAAATGAAACCGAAAGAACAGAAATCCATCACTTACCGCCCATGAACAATAACAGCAGAAAGAGCAATGCCATATTCTGCGCGTTTCTGTGAAGGTGTGAAAAAATCTTAATAAAGATGATCTCTGGAGATTTAGATGATTCTGTTCCGTATCCGTTTCGTTGTGTTTCTGAACAGCGGTATCCACTGCTTCCAGGCAAACACCTACCAGTCTCCGCAGCGCCGCATCAGGTCGAACACACTATTCATTTTTTACGCCTTGATAAGAATAACTTCCACCACACTGTAAACAATCAATGAAAGGTTTGCTCTAGCCAACACATCCATGTGGGGCCCATAGGGGTTGCAACTGGGACCCAGCTAATTTTGTCCGCATTTTCCATGGTGGCCCCACATGGGTTAACCCAGATGGGCTGATGTTGAGCCCTTGATGGGCTCCATATAGGGTCCATATGGGTTAACCAGGCAGCTCCCATTTGGTGCCTACGTGAGTCTGCCTACATAGGTTAGTGATGGGACCCAGCTATGTCTATGTAAGTCTCTTATGGTCCACAACAGGTATACACATGGGCTAATATATTTGTCTGTTTGGGTTACCTTATTTTACAGTAAACCCCTAAACACAAACATTACATTAAATTCAAAATGCTAAAGGTATTTAGTAAGCAGAAACCAGTAGTTGATGCTTTTAAGCAAAATTTATTTAGAATAATTTAAACATGACTTATAACTTGTACATTTACAACTTTATAAAACACAAGTATCTAAAAAAAAAGTTTATTTTAAGCTGAAAAACTTTATTTGTTGTCATAACTTGTATTCTGCATGCTTTAAGCAAGGTTTCGTTGGGATCATTTAAACGTGACCATTACAACTTGTATATTTGCAACTTTATAAAACATAAGTAACTTAAAAAAAAAGTTAAAGTGAAGCGCCTGACAAACATTATTTGGCATAACTTGTATGGTTTGTATATGCATATCTGAAAACTCTAAAATACATTTCACAAACAAACAAACCAAGAGTGCAGCTCCTCACTTCTCTGTCCTTGTCAACCACTGTACCACTTTTTCAGTTAAAACGGATGATTCTTGTCTTTTTTTTAAAGATCGTATTTGCATGAAATAATCAAGAATATCTTTAAACTTACTTATCTTGCTCTCCACTGTGACCTTGCAGAATGATGTCCTTATCAGTGTTGGGGGTAATGCACTACAAGTAACGCAAGTTACGTAATATTATTACTTTAATATTGTTACTTTAGTAACTAGTACTGTAACACATTACTTTTTAATTGACATTTATTGATTAAAAGCTCTCCTGTCCCCATGTTGAGAGAAATCGGGAGTAATATGTTAGTTCCAGAATAAATGTGAACATGCATTAATTCATCTAGTCACAAAACACAGATTCAGTATTCTTTAAAATGAATAAAACAGTGAAATTCAACTCGGAATATGACGCAAACCTGCTATCCACCTTATTTTTCCCATAGCAGTGGGTGCAGCCATTTGTAAAAATGTTTGTGTCTGGCTTCCGGTCTCATCCACTTCCAGCTATTTTTTAACTGCACAAAAAAGCTTGTTTTGCTGCTTGATATTGCAAACTGGTGTGTCTTACCATATAATTTTAATGTATTATCTTAATTATGAACACACTGGTTTGTAGTGCAAACTGTTTTACCGTTTACAGCACTTCAATATTCTTCTCGTTATTTCACTATGGCGGACTATGAACTGGAAGTCTAACACTTTACCAGAAAACATCTTACTTACGCATTGAAAAATTAAGTGTTAAATAATAACAACATATCCTTCATACAATTAATCCCATTGTACTAACCAATGTCTTTGCTGCCGACCTTCGATGATCCAATTCAACCATACTAATAAGCCAAAAATCACTCAAGATAATCTAATATTTGTTTTCCTTTTTTTTTTTTTTTTTTTTTTTTGCTGAAGAATTGACATTTTATTCTTCTGCGGTCTACTGTACAGACATGAATTTACTTTTCTCAAAGCCTGAGGCTTTGGTGTGAAAAGGCTTTTACATTTGCCAAAAATATATCTTTTTATATTAAAAACAAACAATCAAGTCCTGCCCAGATTTAAAAAGTAACGCAAAAGTGAAGTAATGCATTACTTTCCATAAAAAGTAACTAAGTAACATAATTAGTTACTTTTTTATGGAGTAACTCAATGTTGTAATGCATTACTTTTAAAAGTAACTTTGCCCAACACTGGTCCCTATATCCTGTCACAGATTAGCCACTTTGACACTGACTTTTCTGCCTCGTAAATGGTAATTTGGTTTGTAAGAGATTTTTTTTCAAGCTTCCTGTAAAACACAAAGAACATTAAAGTTTGATTAAATTCCATATTTAAGCCTTTGATTTTTACAGTTTTTTAGGAAACACAATAATGCCATCGGATTTAATATTCTATCATAAACAAATTATTTCTGTGTAAACAGTGGCACAGGGCAACATTTAAAGCATAGTTCACTAATTTACCTAATTTACACTATCGTGAGCACACAGCCCGGTACCAAACTTTGCAGTTTAAGCATGAGATTTTGTAGTGTCTTTTATTTGTCTTTTATAGGGCGTATGGAACACCAAGCTTATCATTTAGGCATTGCGCCACAAACAAGAGGAAACATATGGCGCGATCTGAGTATATCTAAATTCTAGACAAAAAAAATGTCTCGGTTAACATTATGGTTTGTAAACAATGTAATTACATGCTCTACATTTTCAGTTTTAAAACTGTAATTCTTACCTTGAATACACTAGGCGCGTTTCCATTACAGATTTGCGCAAAACTTTGGCGATATTTTATAAATGTTGATAAAAAAAAAAAGCATTGCTAAATGACAACAGGCTTGTTTGAGATGACCAAATTCTGCGCAGAATCGATCACCGGTAATCACCGCAAGATGCATGCTGGTTAGAAATGTGTCCGAGTTACTTCCGCTTTGCTCTGATGTCATGCTAAGGTGTGCCAAAAAACTCTCGCGACGGCAAAGCGGCTGTGTCGGATTGAGCAGTCGGGTGCAGTAGCTCTCCACCGTCTGCGCTGACCAAAAGCACGATGGGAAATGCCTGGATGACGACACAACTTAAAGCTCATTGGTTCAGACAACCGTGATGTTGCCGTTCTTTTCTAAAATGTTTTATTTTTTAATTTAATATCATGTGGTTATGTGTTTAAATTATGCATGAATATTTCCAAACACTATGCCAGTGCGATCTCTGCGTGAGATATGTGATTGTTGTCATGAAGTTAAGAATGATCATATGACTTTTTACATGTGCCATGTGACCTGTAAATGCGAAAAGGCTGTTTTCATATATTCATTTTTCGAATTGCCTGAAAAACCACCTCATGCAAGCTAAAAACTTTTTTTGTGATATATGGGAGTTTTTGCGAAATTGACGCGTTTCCATTAAGCATAGTTTCAATTCGCAATTTCAATTTGCGCATCTTGATGGGTAATGGAAACGCACCTAGTGAGTAATGGCGCCGGCGCGATTCAGTGCATGCGGCCTGTGGGATGGGAATTGCTGACCAGGGTTGCCAAGTTTTCACAACAAAACCCACCCAATTGCTACTCAAAACTAGCCCAGTTGCATTTCGAGGGCGATTTCCTGGTAAAAAAAAAAAATCGTGTTCTGGAGGAGAAAAATTCACACTGAAGCTATTACATTATTGGGATATTTCAACCAGCGGCAAGGGTGTTAATGTAGCCCAAGTCCGCGGGAAAACCGCGCACTTGGCAACACTGTTGCTGAATGAATCATTGGGGATCCACCCATCACGCGGTATTTTAACGTCATGGGGGGTGGGATCTCTTGATAAAGTTGTCAGCACAATTAAAGTGTTTTTTTTTTTTTTTTTTTTTTACTTTGATAACAGATAACTTTGATAGAATGTAACAAAATATGATGAGGTCAAATCAAATTTTTGTTCCCAAATTTGTATACCTTTTAGGGGTAGTCCATTATATGAAGAATTTTGGGTATAATAAGTCACAGTTTATTTTGCTATCCTCGTTTACATAAATGAATTGCACCCACTAGTAAAAAACAAAACAAAAACAAAAACAAACAAACAAAAAAATTATATCTGGTGTCTGAATAATTTTTGGTTTGACTGTATGTAGGCTAATAAGCATATAAGAATAGTAAAAGAACAAGCATTTGAGAAATAGTTTTTCGGAGTGACTGGTCTGTAAACTGTAATAGTATTGTAATTTTTTCTACTTCATATATATGAAGTGTTGAGATGCAAAACCAGCTTTGGTCAAAATGAGATAATGATACTGAATGCTCCTGAGACACAGTATACAGTGTACCCTAAACACTGCTCAAAATCTACTAAGGCATTCATGCAGAGGAACAAGTACAACGTTCTGGAATGGCCATCTCAGTCCCCAGACCTGAATATTATTGAAAATTTGTGGTGTGATTTAAAGCGGGCTGTCCATGCTCGGAAACCATCAAACCTGACTGAACTGGAGATGTTTTGTAAAGAAGAATGATCCAAAATACCTTCTGCCAGAATCCAGACTCTAATTGGAAGCTATAGAAAGCGTTTAGAGGCTGTTATTTCTGCAAAAGGAGGATGCACAAAATATTGAGTTAATTTTTCTTTTGTGGTGCCTAAATTTATGCACATGCCTAATTTTGTTTAAATAATTCTTGCACACTTTCCATAAATCATATAAACTTTATTTCACTTCTCAAATATCACTGTGTTTGTCACCTATATGATATATTTAACTGAAATTTCTTAATTTCTTAACTGAAATGATCATTTTAAAGAAATACGTCTGATGCATTTAGAGGCATCTAAACATATCACATATATAGGAATATATATATGAGAAAAGGAATGCAGTGTCAATGACATAACATTATAATTTGAGGTTTCTGTAGAACAAAAATGGGCATTTCTGACTTTGTGGGTTGTGGGTTTGTGGTGTTTTCAAACTGTTGGGTGTTACATATATGATACCCCTTACCTAACCCCACCCCCACAACTTACCGTCACACCGATCTGGTAACTTCCTTTACTTTCTTTCAGAGACCTTTGCTTGTAAAATCTGCTTGTGTCAACTAGCAGTGTGAACGCCTACTAGCGACTGGGAACTGGTGACATGCAGCTACAAAGTTGCTTGAGGTGTTAACGGAAGGTTTAGTTGTTAGAATGGTGGGCAAACGGCCAGAGAATATGCTCCATCCATTTGTTTTGTGCGGATTGTGCTTGTGGCATCTAGTTGGTAAGTTAAATATATTTACTATTTCTAAATATATTGAATTAACCTCCACTGTTTGCAACATATATTTAGCATTTATTTCAAATATATTTTGGCCACACACAAAAAAAAAAAAAATTTACTATTTATAATATATATATTGAATTAACCTTTTTTTTTTTTTTGCAACATAGCCTACCAAAATAAAAAGTGTTGTCTTCTTTATCTTCTTTGTTCATTATTACAATATTCAACATATTTCAGTCATGCATTTAGTTCATTTACAGCATTTAATTTTCTCAGTATAAAATTAAATGAGTCCATGATCCAGTCAGTAACTGTAACTGGATGAAGAAGCGTAAAGCAGTCTTATCCACAGATCATGTTTTATGTTTCAAAATGTGTGCAGAAGAAAAAACACAGAGGAGGAACAAATCATTTCAGTAATGCTCATCAGCATTTTCCATTTGTCCGGCATAGACATGGTTTGAATCAGATATTTATTGTACACAGAGATGTATTATGGATTGGGGCCAAAGCTCAGGGGTCCTTTAGGGGTACATAAATGTATTTTGTTTGTGTGCCTTATAGCCCATACAAGGCTCAGGTTGTCATTTTCATTTGTCATTATTCAAGATGTCAATGACTACTTTTGGGATCATAAACATTTTGGGCAGACTGTAACAAACAGTGTTGGGAAGGTTACTTTGGAAAAGTAATAGGTTACAGATTACAGGTTACTCTTTTTAAAATGTAATAAGTAGTGTAACTTTTCTGTTACTTTAATAAAGAAATGTAACATTACTTTTGATTACTTTTCTAAATTTCTAATTGTTAATCATTTTAAAACATTTAAATTAGGCAGAATTAACCTTACAGTAGCACTCAACACTGATTACTGTCAGACGTTCAAAATCCTTTATTACTTGAATTAAGATTTTAGTAAATAAGGGATAATATACATCTTTATTTTGTAATAACTGGTGGATGTACATTATCCCACTTATTACACAGCTGCTTGACACAAAAGCTTCCATGAAGAAATCAGTTGCTAGCAAGTGGCAAGTTGACAGAATTAAGAAATTGTAAACATAATATTGAATTGAGTTTTAACACTTTATTAGCTAACCAAATGCAAAGCTTCTACTAAGAAAAACGATCATGTGTATAGCGCTGATTTAAGTTGCCCAGATGAGTCTGAGTTATTAGCTTTTACCAGTTGTTATCAGGGAATAACATACCTTGGAATATCATGACTGACCAATCAGAATCAAGCATTCCACAGAGCCATGTAGTAATTTAATTTAAAGCACAGCCACCACAAATTCAGACTTAACAACTCATACTCATTTTGAGATCATTATGAGATTAAATACATATTTGAAATCATAACAAGAAATAGTTTAATAGCTATGATACTGGTTTTGAAATCAAATGTTTGCATATTTATGACAGGAGACGCTGGCATTTAACAATGCCTTCAAAAAAATCAAAAAAAAAACAAACAAACAAAAAAAAAAAAAACAATTAATCTTAAAAATAAAGTATATGCATAAACCCAAATAGGAAATAAAACAATTAAGAATAAGAATGTGTCCTATTTTGTGTCCTAAACTCGGATGTGTGTGAAAAAAGTTCAGATGTAGTCCCCTTTGTAATCATTAACATTTCCAAAAGTAACTGTAATTTAATTACACATTTTTTCTCAGTAACTCTAACTAATTACAGTTACATTTAT
>NW_026128105.1:0-12788 GCF_022985175.1 Labeo rohita | reverse complement strand
AGCTGCAGCAGGAAATCACTAAACTCAAAACACTGAGCTTGATCATCTCTTACATATTGAGGATCACCTCCACCTCCTACAGGTCAGTGTCTCTCTGTCTGCTCACATCACAGGACAACACTTACACTCCTCATACTGAGGGATTTCTCCTCTCTCCTGCTGTAGATTTACCCATTCTTGTGCAGTCCTTCACACATCAGGAACTGCTCTGAGATCAGTATGAACACTGATGTGAGTGTGGAGACTCTGAGGAGAGCTCTGACTCAACTGCAGGAAACTCTAGATGAAAAACTTAGTCAATCTGGTAGGCCAATACCAAATACAGCAAACGGATTATGTTTTGTAACTATATTAAGAAAATTAGCTATTTGAAAACTGAAAATGGTCATTAGATCATTATTTATTAAATTAATCATTATCATCTGAGACACACACAAATGAACGATTGTTTGTCTCTACAGTTATGAGGATGATGCAGCAGCATATAGGTAATGTGTGATCTATTCATAAAAATAGCACATATATTGTCATTTTAATATTTATTCTACCAAACACTTTTAAATAAATTAAGATATTTGTATTGTGAAGATGTGATTCATATTCTCTGATCTCTCTCACAGTGGATGTGACTCTGGATCCTGATACAGCTCATCCAAATCTCATCCTGTCTGATGATGGGAAACAAGTGAGACATTAGGGGTGGAGCCGAACCCGAATACGGTATTCGGAAAGGCACAAATAGCGTGTTTTTTACAAATACTTATTTCGAACAAATACTTAAAAAAATATTTGTATTCGGGAACAAGAAAAACTTTATATCAAAAAGCTGCGTTTCCTCATGAGACCGCAGTGCACGCCCGCATGAGCGAGTGAGTGGGTGACATTCAGGAGTCGGAGGGGTTGGGGGCAGGGCATATGCTCCCAAAATTTAATCTGCGCGACCGCAAAATATATTTGGAAGCATTTGTGCGAGTGCGAGAAATCGTTGCGGTGCGACTTGTTTTTATTTCTTTACAAAACTTTCGCTAGCCTAACTACTGCCCAGACTGCTGTGAGCTGATACAGTGACAGTTTCGCCGTTTTCTCCAACATTACATAACTAACTAAACTTGATCTTTACATTCTTAACAGATTTTAGATATTAGCCGTCAATCACTCCCTGTCACTGACACTGCTCCGCTGAAACTCCGAACCGGCCGTTTTTTTCTCTCTCTCTTAACCAACCTCTGTTCCAGATTTGTACAAACTACATTGCAATTAGGGGTGTGTGATATGACGATTTTTGATTGTGGACAATTAAAATGTCTCCACAATCTGCTTTTGAAGAAATATACTATATTTTGTGCTACAGCGCACATTCTGGCATACATTCACATCAAATGATAACTCCACTCACGCAGGGGCGTAATTTCCACTGGGGACACACTTTTCAAAATCCCGTTTGTGTCCCACCACTTGAATAGTTTTGTTAAATTAATGTCTTGTATTGTGGAATGCACGCTCAGCACCGCAGAGAGTTTCGCGCCATCGTTAAAACTAAACCGAAAGTAAAACGCGCGCGCGCATTCAAAAGCAATTTTAATACCCCACGTTTAGAGAGCGACTCCCCAGTTCACCTTAGCATAGCTTCCCGTCACTCATTAACTTAGTTGGAACTCCTCACATGGATTTGGGCAACCAAATAGAAAAGAGTGTGGCTGCTGCTGAGATCTCTTGGTCCTCCACCAGCCAAAAAAAGTGTGTAGAAGTGTAACGCAAAAAAACTGGATTTTTACGCCTATTTTGAATTTTACTCGAATACAAATACAAATACAAATACTTTTCTCCCCTCAACAAATACAAATACAGATACAAATACCGGCTGCTTTGCACACCCCTAATGGAGACATTAAACAAAAGCTCCCAAACAACCCAGAGAGGTTTGATCACAGCTTCTGTGTCCTGGGAAAAGAAGGATTCTCCTCAAGGAGAAAATTTTATTTTGAGGTTTAAGTGAAGAGAAAGACCGGCTGGATTCTAGGAGTGATCAGAGAATCTATTAACAGGAAGGGACCGATCATAATGAGTCCTCATGATGGATACTGGGTTGTGGGTCTGTGGAATGAGAATGAATATTGGACCTGTACTGATTCTTATGTCCTTTTGTCTCTGAGAGGGAAACCGGAGAAGATGGGGGTGTTTGTGGATTATGAGGAGGGTCTGGTCTCCTTCTATGATGTAGAGTACAGATCTCATATTTACTCTTACACTGGTCAGTCTTTCACTGAGAAACTCTATCCTTTCTGTAGTCCATTACCCAAGCACGGTTGATCATCTCACCAGTTAATTACAATTAATAATTTTACACCAAAGGTGTATAATGCACAATAAAGCATTGTGGATATACTAATCTATATATGAATTTGTAAAAATAATGTTTGTAAACAATTAAAGTCATCGTGTTTTTACCTCTGTTTTTAAACTTTGCAAACCTGGAGTAATTCTATAATTGTATATTATTCTACATAAAATCAAAATATGTAAATATTTTCACAGTTTGAAAATGTCCTATAAATTTGTGCAAAACAGCTGAATCACTAATATAACTTATGTGCACTTGTGAAAACATGACCGATATACTGTAACTGTGAAGTTAGAGATGCTACATAAAAAGGTTTTACAACTGTTATTGTTGATTAGTTACAGAATAGTGCCGTTTGTAAAATTACTTTATCGTGAAGTTTGTTTTTTTTGTCCACAAGATGGAGACAACATACTAAATATTGAAGCTTCAACAGCTGCAAAAGCTGTGGTGCAAAAGACATGGGACTCCAAAAAATTTAAAATTATATTAAAAACAAAGAGCAGATTCACAAGGAAATTTTAGAGTTAGTATTTTAATTATAATGCCTTTCTGGGATGGATTCAGTTACAATTCACATGCTGTATATAATGAGTTTTTGTACACTTACACACCTTAAAACACCTGATACAAGGTCAAAGTCTGATGTTACCCAGAAAATATGGGAGGATCTGTGAAAACTGGAAGTCAGTGAGAGGTTCAGTAAAATGCAAAATAATAAACGACACTTTTAATATGTCTTAAAAACAACAACAACCAGCTCCTTAATTGAAGTATTCTAGTGAAAATGTTAACAAATGATATTCATTAGCAGGTGAGTTATGTTAATTTTATATTGTTAAGTCATATGGTTGTAGAAGGATTTATGTCTAACTACAATGAGACGGGCAAAACTAAGTTAAAGCATGAATTAAATACTTTCATCAAAAGTATGCTATTTGTTTGGTTGTAAGGATGTTGGTGGTCTACCAGTTTATTGCTCATTTGTTTGAATAATGCTGGTTAATGTATACATTTACGTTTTGCTTTTGTTTTTTTATAAAAACTACCCCAATTACCGTCTTGTTAAATATAATAAACAATACACTTCTTCAGAAAGATATCAGGAGCATATGTGTTGTGACATTTTGCTGAAAACGCTTAAAGAGAAGAAGAGCAATGTCAGAATCTTTACCAACATCATCAAAACTAATACAGACGAGGAGACAGAGTATGGATAATACACCTGTAGGTAAGTCAATATCCAAAAGAATAAATAAAGTAAATAGCAGTAATAATAACAATTATTTAAAAGAAAAAGTGTTCCTTTTGTGACCAGAAAGTTTGAAAAAGTTTGAAAAGTTTTGAAAAGTTTAAAAAGTTTGAAAAGTTTAAAAAGTTTAAATAGTTTAAGAAGTTTAAGAAGTTTTAAGTTTGGATGGTTTTCAGTCTGAAATATTTAGAAGTTTTAAAGTTTGAATGTAGTCTGTCAGATAGATAGATAGATAGATAGATAGATAGATAGATAGTATTGGTCAGATTATCAATCGACAGAAAGATAGATGATTCTAACATTATTACCAAGTTACTAGCATGTTGCTAGTCTGTTTCTAGCATGATTAGCAAGTTGTTAGCATGTTTTTAACATGTTTCTAACATAATTAGAATGTTTCTAGCATGATTAGCATGTCGCTAGCATGTTTCTAGCATGATTAACATGTTAGTTGTTTCTAGCATGTTTCTAACATGATTAGCATGTTTCTAGCATGTTTTTAGCATGAGCATGTTAGCATGTCATGTTTTTAGCATTATTAACAAAGTTGCTTTAGCATGTTTCTAACATGATTAGCATGTGTTTCTAGCATGTTTCTAGCATGATTAGCAAAGTTGATTAGCATGTGTTTCTAGCATGATTAGCAAAGTTGCTGTTTTCTAGCATGTTTCTAGCATGATTAGCATGTTGCTAGCATGTTTCTAGCATGATTAGCATGTCGCTAGCATGTTTCTAGCATGATTAGCATGTTGCTAGCATGTTTCTAGCATGATTAGCATGTTGCTAGTTTCATGATTAGCATGTTGCTAGCATGTTTCTAGCATGATTAGCATGTTGCTAGCATGTTTCTAGCATGATTAGCATGTGTTCTAGCATGTTTCTAGCATGATTAGCAAAGTGTAGCATGTTTCTAGCATGATTAGCATGTTTCTAGCATGTTTCTAGCATGATTAGCATGTCAGCTAGCATGTTTCTAGCATGATTAGCATGTCGCTAGCATGTTTCTAGCATGATTAGCATGTTTCTAGCATGTTTCTAGCATGATTAGCATGATAGCATGTCGCTAGCATGTTTCTAGCATGATTAGCATGAGTCATGAGCATGTTTCTAGCATGATTAGTTGTTAGCATGTTTCTAGCATGATTAGCATGTTGCTAGCATGTTTCTAGCATGACAGCATGTCGCTAGCATGTTTCTAACATGATTAGCATGTCACTAGCATGTTTCTAGCATGATTATTTGCTAAAGTTGCATGCATGTTTCTAGCATGACTAGCATGTTTCGCTAGCATGTTTTTAGCATGATTAGCATGTTGTTAGCATGTTTCTAACATGTTTTAGCATGTCTAGCATGTTTAGCATGTTTCTTGTTTCTAGCATGATTAGCATGTCACTAGCATGTTTCTAACATGATTAGCAAAGTTGCTAGCATGTTTCTAGCATGTCGCTAGCATGTTTCTAGCATGATTAGCATGTTGCTAGCATGATAGCATGATTAGCATGTTGATAGCATGTTTCTAGCATGATTAGCAAGATGATGTTTTAGCATGATTATGCATAGTTGATATGATGTGATTTCTAGCATGATAGAGATGATTCTAGATGATTAGCATGTTTAGATAGATAGATAGATAGATAGATGATAGATAGATAGATAGATATAGATAGATAGATAGATAGATAGATATAGATAGATAGATATAGATAGATATAGATAGATAGATAGATAGATAGATAGATAGATAGATAGTTAGATATAGATGATGGATAGATAGATAGATAGATTTAGATAGATGATAGATAGATAGATAGATAGATAGATAGATAGATAGATAGATAGATAGATAGATAGATAGATAGATAGATAGATAGATAGATGAGATAGATAGATAGATAGATAGATAGATAGATAGATAGATAGATAGATAGATAGATAGATAGATAGATAGATAGATAGATAGATAGATAGATAGATAGATAGATAGATAGATAGATAGATAGATAGATAGATAGATAGATAGATAGATAGATAGATAGATAGATAGATAGATAGATAGATAGATAGATAGATGAGTTTGAATGAGTTTGAATGGATTAGAAATACAGTACATAGAAGGGTTTTGATTGAGGCTCAAAGGATTCTGGGAGTTTTGACAGTTGAAATTTGAAAAGTGTTGGCTCATTTGAACATTCCGTC
The DNA here is from genome assembly GCF_022985175.1 of Labeo rohita. NCBI lineage: Eukaryota > Metazoa > Chordata > Actinopteri > Cypriniformes > Cyprinidae > Labeo > Labeo rohita. The sequence goes on along the minus strand of NW_026128105.1, from coordinate 6,999 downwards.
AATGTAAGTCTATGGGATTTTTCCCAGTTTTAAACGTCATTTTTAGGAAAACCGTAAGTCCGATCAGTTAGAAAAGATATAGCACACCCGGCCAGATCAGTCTGAAGATCTGGGCTGAGTTTGGAGTTTGTAGAGTTAAAGCTCTAGGAGGAGTTAGAGTCAGAAATTTTAGTCTCAGAAGAATAATAATAACTAGATAAAAAAGTTTGTCAAGACAAACTTTAAGTTGGCTTGAGAAAGCCGGACCAAAGAAAGTTTGAAAAAAGTTTGAAAAAAACTTTGAAAAGTTTGAAAAGTTTGAAAAGTTTGAAAAAGTTTGAAAAGTTTAAAAGTTTAAAAAGTTTAAAAAGTTTTAAAAAGTTTTTGTTTTTTTAGAAGTTTTAAAGTTTTAAGTTTTTTTTTCTGAAATATTTAGAAGTTTTAAAGTTTGAATTAGTCTGTCAGATAGATAGATAGATAGATAGATAGATAGATAGATAGATCAGATTATAGATAGATATTATAGATATTGATAGTATTGATTATTAGATATTTGATAGATGTTTTATTCTATGATGTTTAGCATAGCATGTTTCTAGCATTATTAGCATGATTAGCAAGTTGCTAGCATGTTTCTAGCATGATTAGCATGTTTGTTAGCATGTTTCTAGCATGATTAGCATGTTTAGCATGCTATGATGTTTCTAGCATGATTAGCATGTTGCTAGCATGTTTCTAGCATGATTAGCAATGTTGCTAGCATGTTTCTAGCATGATTAGCATGTTGCTAGCATGTTTCTAGCATGATTAGCATGTTTCTAGCATGATTAGCATGTCGCTAGCATGTTTCTAGCATGATTAGCATGTCGCTAGCATGTTTCTAGCATGATTATGTTTCTAGCATGATTTAGCAAGTTAGCATGTTTCTAGCATGATTAGCATGTTGCTTAGCATGTTTCTAGCATGATTAGCATGTTTCTAGCATGTTTAGCAGCATGTTTAGCATGTTTCTAGCATGATTAGCATGATTTGCTTAGCATGTTTCTAGATGATTAGCATGTTTCTAGCATGTTTGTAGCTAGCATGATGATAGCATGTTCTAGCATTATGCATGTTTCTAGCATGATTAGCATGTTTAGCAAGTTAGCATGTTTCTAGCATGATTAGCATGTTGCTAGCATGTTTCTAGCATGATTAGCATGTCGTAGCATGTTTTTGTTTCTAGCATGATTAGTTGCTAGCATGTTTCTAGCATGATTAGCATGTTGCTAGCATGTTTCTAGCATGATTAGTACATTGAACATGTTGCTAGCATGTTTCTAGCATGATTAGCATGTTGCTAGCATGTTTCTAGCATGATTAGCATTTTAGCATGTTTCTAGCATGATTAGCATGTTGCTAGCATGTTTCTATGTTTCTAGATTATGTGTAGTTGCATGTTTCTAGCATGATTAGCATGTTGATTAGCTAGCATGTTTCTAGCATGATTAGCATGTTGCTTTGCATGATAGCATGTTTCTAGCATGATTAGCAAATTTGCTAGCATGTTTCTAGCATGATTAGCATGTTGCTAGCATGTTTCTAGCATGATTAGCATGTTGCTAGCATGTTTCTAGCATGATTAGCATGTTGCTAGCATGTTTCTAGCATGATTAGCATGTTGCTAGCATGTTTAGCATGATAGCAGCATGATTAGCATGTTGATTAGCATGTTTCTAGATGTTTCTTAGCATGTTGATATGTTTCATGTTTATAGTTAGATAGATAGATAGATAGATAGCATGATTCTAGATAGATAGATAGATAGATAGATAGTAGATGATTAGATAGATAGATAGATAGATAGATTAGATAGATAGATAGATAGATAGATAGATAGATTAGACAGATAGATAGATAGATAGATAGATAGATAGATAGATAGATAGATAGATATAGATAGATAGATAGATAGATAGATAGATAGATAGATAGATAGATAGATAGATAGATAGATAGATAGATAGATAGATAGATAGATAGATGAGTTTGAATGAGTTTAAATGGATTAGAAATACAGTACATAGAAGGGAAGTTTGATTGAGTCTCAAAGGATTCTGGGAGTTTTGACAGTTGAAATTTGAAAAGTGCTGGCTCATTTGAACATTCCGTCAATGTAAGTCTATGGGATTTTTCCCAGTTTTAAACGTCATTTTTAGGAAAACCGTAAGTCCGATCAGTTAGAAAAGATATAGCACACCCGGTCAGATCAGTCTGAAGATCTGGGCTGAGTTTGGAGTTTGTAGAGTTAAAGCTCTAGGAGGAGTTAGAGTTGATAATTTTAGTCTCAGAAGAATAATAATAATAATAATAAAAATAAAAAAGTTTCGTCAAGACAAACTTTAAGTTGGCTTGAAAAGCCGGACCAGAAAGTTTGAAAAAGTTTGAAAAGTTTTTGAAAAGTTTGAAAAAAAAGTTTGAAAAGTTTGAAAAGTTTAAAAAGTTTAAAAGTTTAAGTTTTTAAAGTTTAAAAAGTTTTCAGTTTGAATGGTTTTCAGTTTGAAATTTGGATGAGTTTTAAAGTTTGAATGTCAAGTCAGATAGATAGATAGATAGATAGATAGATAGTTAGATAGATAGATAGTTTGTTTCTAGCATGTTTCTAGATTTTAGATAGATTTCTAGCATAGCATAGTTGATTAGTTGTAGCATGTTTCTAGCATGATTAGCATGTTTCTAGCATGTTTCTAGCATGATTAAGCATGTTAGCTAGCATGTTTTCTAACATGATTAGCATGTCGCTAGCATGTTTCTAGCATGATTAGCATGTCGCTAGCATGTTTCTAGCATGATTAGCAAAGTTGCTAGCATGTTTCTAGCATGTCGCTAGCATGTTTCTAGCATGATTAGCATGTTGTTAGCATGTTTCTAGCATGATTAGCAAAGTTGCTAGCATGTTTCTAGCATGATTAGCATGTTGCTAGCATGTTTCTAGCATGATTAGCATGTTTCTAGCATGTTTCTAGCATGATTAGCATGTTTCTAGCATGATTTCTAGCATGATTTAGCATGATTAGCATGTTGCTAGCATGTTTCTAGCATGATTAGCATGTTGTTTAGCATGTTTTAGCATGTTTCTAGCATGTTGCTAGCATGTTTCTAGCATGATTAGCAAGTTGCTAGTTGCTAGCATGTTTCTAGCATGATTAGCATGTTTCTAGCATGTTTCTAGCATGATTAGCATGTTGCTAGCATGTTTCTAGCATGATTAGCATGTTTCTAGCATGATTAGCTAGCATGTTTCTAGCATGATTAGCATGTTTGCTAGCATGTTTCTAGCATGATTAGCATGTTCTAGCATGTTTAGCATGTTTCTAGCATGATTAGCATGATTAGCATTTGCTAGCATGTTTCTAGCATGATTAGCATGTTGCTAGCATGTTTGTTTCATGATTAGCATGATTAGCATGTTTCTAGCATGATTAGCATGTCGCTAGCATGTTTCTAGCATGATTAGCATGTCGCTAGCATGTTTCTAGCATGATTAGCATGTCGCTAGCATGTTTCTAACATGATTAGCATGTTGCTAGCATGTTTCTAGCATGATTAGCAGCATGTTTCTAGCATGTTTCTAGCATGATTAGCATGATTAGCATGTTGCTAGCATGTTTCTAGCATGATTAACATGTTTCTAGATTAGCATGTTTCATGTTTCAGCATGATTAGCATGTCATTAGCATGTTTCTAGCATGATTAGCATGTTGCTAGCATGTTTCTAGATTGATTAGCATGTGATGTTTCTAGATGTTGATTAGCATGTAGCATGATTTTTCTAGCATGATTAGCATGTTGCTAGCATGTTTCTAGCATGATAGCATGTTGCTAGATAGTTAGATAATGGATTAGATGATAGATAGATAGATGAGATATGATAGTAGCATGTTTCTAGATAGATAGATAGATAGATAGATAGATAGATAGATAGATAGATAGATAGATAGATAGATAGATAGATAGATGATTAGATAGATAGATAGATAGATAGATATATAGATAGATAGATAGATAGATAGATAGATAGATAGATAGATAGATAGATAGACAGATAGATAGATAGATAGATAGATAGATAGATAGATAGATAGATAGATAGATAGATAGATAGATAGATAGATAGATGAGTTTGAATGAGTTTAAATGGATTAGAAATACAATACATAGAAGGGGAAGTTTGATTGAGTCTCAAAGGATTCTGGGAGTTTTGACAGTTGAAATTTGAAAAGTGCTGGCTCATTTGAACATTCCGTCAATGTAAGTCTATGGGATTTTTCCCAGTTTTAAACGTCATTTTTAGGAAAACCGTAAGTCCGATCAGTTAGAAAAGATATAGCACACCCGGCTTCAGATCAGTCTGAAGATCTGGGCTGAGTTTGGAGTTTGTAGAGTTAAAGCTCTAGGAGGAGTTAGAGTCAGAAATTTTAGTCTCAGAAGAATAATAACACCGTCTCCATTTTTCTTGCTGTTCTTGTTGTTATGGAAACGTCAGGTTTCGCTACTCGCTTGTCATTGGTCAGCTGTCAAAAAGGCGCTTGACGTAGGGCGTTCTTTTCAGAAAAGTTGAACTTTTTTCAACTTGAAAAGACGCTCTGAGCTGCAGAAAAAGACGCCGGCGCTGGCGTTTAAAAAAAGCGCTCATGACTTTTTTGAAAAGACGGTTTACTCCATAGAATGTAAAATGTAAAACAGACGCTGGCAGTTTGAAAAAAGACGCCAAGTGTGAACGTAGCCTTACTATGCACCCCCTTTCCATCCTCTCCGCTCCTTGCTAAATGTGATCGTTTTCGAAAGCGAAAGTGAAACCAAAATAACAGCTCGCATAAGAAAGTGACTGATTATCCATTATAGGCATTTCTATATTAATATACACAATATTAATGTTTTACATTGTAATCCTTTCATTTTTAATATTTGGCATGGCATTGCGTGCTGCTGCGTATGTAATAAACAGAGTGTATGTGCATTATGCAACTGCCTAACGCGTTCTTTAAATAAAAAAAAAAAATATTGCGCCATTGACTTTAGACCAGGTTTCAGTTGGTCAATGGCGCAGTCTATTTAACTCATAATAGCAACGCGCCAACAATGAGTCTGAACACACCTCGTTTTCAGACCAGCATGCCCACGGGCGCACAAATGGGCGCAAATACATTTGCTATTTAAACAACGTGGCGCAAGACGTGAAAATGATAACAACATGTTGAATATTTACGATTAGAAATCCTGATGTGTGGGAGAAACGCGCATAGGATCTGGAGATTTTTCCCTGAAACGAAAAATATCCAATCAGAAATCGAGCTGACAGAAGACGGAAGCATAACAAACGCAGGCATCGCAATGTCTGCATCCCAATGTGCATACTATCCATCTTAAATTTTATGTGATAGTACTAATTTCCAGTACTATTTTAGCGGTACAGAGTCGACCCTTTAATTTGAGAGACAATAACTTTGATTGTTTACATTCAAATACAGCTACATTACACACTGCATGAAGTCTAATCTTCAGAAATACACAATAGGGGCACTTATTATTACAAATATTCCATACAAAATATACAAATATTCCAATAAGAGCTTTTGTTAAAATATGCTAAATTAATGTTGAGTAATAAAATGTGTCCGTGTGTTCCTGTCTGTCTTTAGACTCAGCTGATGAAGACACAGAAAGACGTGCAGCAGATGATCCAGGACAGAATTAAGAATATTCAAGACATTAAACATTCAGTAGAACTCAGAAAAGTGAATTGAAGATGTTTAATATTTGATGGATGATGTTTTGTTTTGCCTTATTAAAAAATGTTTGAAATAAAACTGTATTTTGCAGAAAAGCACAGAGCGAGAAAAAGCACCCAGTGTTGAGCTCTTCAGTGATCTGATGCGCTGCATTGAGAGATGTCAGGCTGAGCTGCTGGAGATGATGGAGGAGAAGCAGAAAGCAGCAGAGAAACAGGATGAAGCGCTTATTCAAGAACTGCAGCAGGAAATCACTATTCAAGAACTGCACTGCAGTCTGAAATCACTAAGCTACAAGATGAATTAAAAATATAACTGTATTTTAGAAAAGCACAGAGCAAGCTGGAGTTCTTCATCTGATGCGCTATGCACTGAGCTGAGATCACACAGAAACTGGATGAAGAGTTAATTCAACAGCTGCAGCAGGAAATCACTGAACTCAAAACACTGAGCTTGATCATCTCTTACATATTGCTCCACATTCACATCACAGGACAACACTTACACTCCTCATACTGAGGGATTTCTCCTCTCTCCTGCTGTAGATTGATCCATCTCTGTACAGTCCTCCACACACCAGGAACTGGTCTGAGATCAGTATGAACACTAATGTGAATGTGTAGACTCTGAGGAGAGCTCTGACTCAACTGCAGGAAACTCTAGACAAGAAATTCTGTCAAACTGGTTGGTCAATTTTTTTGTGGACTATAATGGTTTTATCTGAGGAAATCGATTATTATAATGATTTTATAAATACCATAATGATTTGAACCTGAAAATGAATGAATTAAAAATTAACAATCAAATAATAATATAATGCTCTAAATGATTATGTACTGTAATCCAATATTAAATTATTGTTGTCATCTCAAAGGTATCAAGGTTTCTTAGAATATTTTACTTTATTTTATATTTCCCAGAGGTGCCAACTTATATGATAGTGCGTGCAAACTTAAGATGTAAATAAGATAAGATAATATGTTGATAATAATGCAATAATCTTGCTGATTCAGAAACTCAAATAAATTCATACAGTATCTGAACAAAGTGCTTCTAGAACTGATGTTGCTCGTAAACTCACAATTGAAAAAATGACTATAATATTATAGTATTCAAATTTGTATTATAAAATGGATAGTTCTGCTCCTTGATTCTGACTGATTGAGCCGCATTCGAGGCTGTTGTAAGTTACTCTAACATACATCTTTGTTTACTGTTGTGTGTTGTTTGGCAGCCACTTTGTTGCACT
>NW_026128104.1:0-12795 GCF_022985175.1 Labeo rohita | reverse complement strand
ACCAACAGATACAGGAGGAAAACAGTGGAACCCTGAATAATACTACAAAGTAAACTATATATTTATTGAATGATAATATGTTACATACAGCATAGGCTATACATATTTCACAGTAGGTTATATTGTTACGCCAGTAGGTGGCACCAAGGGGTCTTTATGTGTCTATCAGTTGCTGACGTTAGTCATGGGAAAATTTTGCCATTTTGCTGACTCGAATCTTTGAATCTCGTTCATCAAAATGAACGAATTTTATTTATTTATTTTTTTTCAAAGTCATTTCTTTTTTCTAACCTCCCGAGCTGACCTGTATCGTTCGTTCTTTTGTCATGTCACATTACTATAAACTGAAGTTATGTAGTCTGTAAAGGAAACAGTATTAGTTCACCTCTACAGTAAAGCTACCATTTGAGACCAGAAACGCATCACTGTAAATGTGTCTGTAAGGAAGGTTGTGTTTGTAAGGATATCAACTAATTTCTCTATCCACTACTGCAGTTCCTTGTCTGGAATTGGAATTTTAGTTTATCCTTACAGATTCTTAAAATCTTATTGGACATTTTGATTTATTTTACTGGAATTTCACTTTGTCCTATTGGATTTTAGAATCTTATTGGACATTCTGATTTATTTGAATGGAATTTCACTTTGTGCTGTAGGATTTTACTTGATCCTTAAAATCCTATTTGACATTCAGATTTATTTTAATGGAATTTCACTTTGTCCTATACGAATATAGAATCTTATTTGACATTCTGATTTATTTTAATTGAATCTTACTTTGTCCTGTAGGATTTTTTTAAATGGGATTTTAATTTCTCCTGACTTTTTATTGATTCGTAGAATCTTAATGGAATTTGTGATTTTTAAATGGAATTTCACTTTGCCCTGTATTATCTTATTTGATTCTGTTATTCAGTTACTTTTTAATTGTGTGCGTGTGCATGTGTATACTTATTTTTGCTACACATTTGGTGGGGACATTTGGTCCCCACAAGGATAGTAAAACCTGAAATTTCTGCGGTCCCCACAATGTTAAAAAATGATTAAAAATAGTAAATGATGTTTATCTGAAAGTGTAACTATGCAATTGTGAGGGCTAGGTTTAGGGTTAGGGTTGGGTTAGGGGATAGACAATATCGTTTGGTCAGTATAAAATCTATAGAAGTCTATGGAAAACAAACATGTGTGCGTGTGTGTGTGTGTGTACTTGTACACAATAAAAATGCAGCATATATGAAAACACAAATATAAACACTGAAATCCATAATATTAGAGTGAGACAAAGATAATAAATATGATATTTTATAATGCACGAATAAGTTTAAGTGTATTACATGTGACTAAGAAACAAACATCTATATAGGGTATTGTCCTGACGCTTCCCCTTTAAGAAATCCGAATGTAGTGCGCGTGCAACTGTAGCGCGCATATTTTAACATTAACGGTCAAAGAGAGAAGAAGCTGAGTGATTAATGTTGTTTAACTCGTTAAAGGTTGACTGTAAGACACTAACAAGGAAGAAATACTGGTAACACTTATCTGGTCTGCATCCTACATCTGTCGGTGAGTTGTTGAACTTGTTTGACTGTTTCTGGTGATTAGCATAGGAGTCTGCCATACGTCAAAAGCTATGTAGTGTGAAAAACCATGCAAATTTTTATAATTTTTTATTTCATATTGTGAAAATTATTCATAAAAAATATTTTTGTCACTCAAAAAATGAGGTACCTTCTCTCAGAAAATGAGGCCTACGATTAATCAGATGCAAACAGAAACACAAAACCAGTCCTAAATGAAAGAAAACAAGTTGACAAAAAGAATGAATCTAATTTTTAGTGATAATATAGCATAATGAGAGATTTATGGGCAGTTGTTTGGAGTCCGGTCATTTTTGACCGGGAACACCACAAGTGTGACTAAGAGAAATAAAACGCACAAAATATTACGAAAATTCGAAAAAAAAAGTCAGTAAGTTTGAGTCCAATGCGATAATGTTAACTAGTATTTTCGGGAAAAAGAAAATCTTTTCCGGGTCAATTTGACCCGAACACAACCAGAGGGTTAAGATACATTAAGTGCCATTAAACGATCAAATTTGTAATATAGTTTATCAATTTAATGTACTTCAAGGCAAGCATATGGCCATGAATGCGCAAACTTTCACTTTTATACTTGCCCAGCAAACGCTTAATGGCAAAACGGACTAAGATGATAAAGACCAAATTCAATATAAACCTTACTGTTGAACACGCCATAAGAAAGGCATTATGTGATATTAAAAGGACCAAGCAGACGTGCCCAGAACACAATGCGTTAATTAGATTTTTCCTTCCACAGAAAATCAATATAAACAAAAGACAATGATATAAAACAGCTGTATGAGATTTATGGGAAAACGCAAATGTATACGGCGTTGCGTTTAATCTGGGCTCACCTGCTTGTGTGTATGTTAGTTGTTTTAATAATGAATAAGAGCATATTGAGTTTAGTCTTTATCATCTAAATCCGGTATGCCACATTATGCCACGTTTTGTGAAGGAAAACACTATATAGCCTACATATATTAGATTAATAAACATACATTATATTAATAAACTGTATATTGAATTTGATCTTTTAATTGCATCTTAATACATTAAGCCATATTAAGTGTTAATGGTTTTCTACAGGAGGAAAAAGCTTAACGACAGACTTCATATTCTCTTGTTCATATTCTGCTTCATATTCATATTCGTTCATATTCTGCTGTTCTGTGGCCACGGATTTGCGGGTCTTGTTTTTATCTCCTACAGATGACTTGCAGGACCCTGTATGTTATGCTAAATTAGTTTTAATCGTTTAACCAACACAGCGTCTTGTCTCCACTGACAACACGCACGATTTGTGTGGATTCCGAGTGACATTGCAGGTAGCTGAGAGTGCAGGTGGCGATTGCAAGTGACATTGTAATTTAATTTCTTTTTTCTTGTCTTCACCAAGGAAGTATTGGAAATATTTGGTTCTGGCATTCATGTGGAACTTACTTTTAACCTACCTTTGGCACCTCACCTACCTAAAGATTGTTGCAGACCCACATACACCCCTTCATGACAATTGTTCAGGAGTTCGTGAGTGGTTTGAGGAACATGACAAAGAGATAAAAGTGTTGCCTTGCATTCCAGATTCCCCAGATCTCAATCCGTTTGCGCATGAACAGGAAGTGCTGGACCAATTAATTCAATTAATGAAGACCCCACCTCACAGCTTGTAGGATTTAAAGAATCTCCTGCTAATGTCTCAGCGCCAGACACCGCAGGACACATTCAGAGGTTTTGTGTAGTCCATGTCTTGACTCATCAGAGTGTTTGTTCAGCATAAGGGGGACCTACACTATCTAAAGAATATGTGGTTTTAATGCTGTTGCTTATCAGTGTACTTTAATTAAGATTAACGCCTCATCCACACGTAAACACAGCACAGTGTCAAGAAATATCAACGGTAAAACTTTCGTCACTGCAATGGAAGGCCAGCCTCTCCATTTATTCGATTAGACAAAGGAAAGAAACGTGATGACGTTGGGCGCTTTTCTCCTCAGAGTTGCTTTTTTTTTTTACTTCAGGCGCTCAGAGCGCTCCGGCAAAAACGCGAGGCGCAGCAGGCGCGCCCGGGGCACATAAACAGCACGCATAACGCTCACTGCCCATAGAAAACAATTCAAAAAAGCCGCCTCTCACTGCATAAACGCGTCCTGTCTGATCGGGGCCTACTTCTGACATAGAGAAAACTTGGAGCATGTGCATAAACCTTGATTATAGATGCAACACAACAACAAGAAGACAAAGACGAACATAGAACAATACACTTATTACACTATTTGTTCATCTGTGTTAATGTTACTTAATAAAAACAAAGTTGTCCATTGTTGTTCCAAAGCAATCCAAAATTGACATGAAACTATTTCTCTGCAACGCGTTTGCATATTAAGGTCAAACTTGGTGTGTGTTTTAAAAGCCATGACCTGCACAGTTTTGACACAGTGCCACCTAGTGGTCAGGAGAAATTACACTTTTTGCTTATAACTTCGGAATGTTTCAGCCAAAAATTACAAGACTAGTCTCTGTGTGACATAAGTTGAACAATACCTTATAATGGTAGTTGAACGATACCAATATTTTCCCATGTGTCATGTGTCATGTGCCATTTTAGGTGTCGACCATTTTGAATTGCCAAAAATGCTGTATTTTATGAACACATTGGCATATTGTTCCAAAAATCAGTATGTCTCTTTGGTACCATGCCCTGAAGGTACTCAAACCGTTTTTGTTTGGCAATGGCAGCTTGTGGTCAACAATTATAATGACATTTTCAAAAATGCTAATACCTTTTGATTAGTTTTGCCTATTATCAAGCAACTTGTTAGATTCCTTGGATAATACAGAGAACACCAATACAATTATGCCATAATCAGCAGAACTTTGTCTGACATTGTGATTTTCTTTGAAAACCTACTTTTTCAAATTCTTCCTAGACCAATGGTCAAATTTTTGCCAAATTTGTAATCAGATCATCTTCAGACCATGATGGCAAAAAGTTATAGATTTTGTGTGGACAGACGAAGCAGTTTGAATTTACTGCATTTGCAAATTGGCATCTCTGCAAAGCTTTTACATACTGACACAAAAATGTATGCATGTCAACATCAACTCACACTGACCACATTACACTTAAAATGTCTTTAATTACTGCCTTGTTGATCTGATCCTCCCTGCCATGCTTGCTCCTCATTCTGCCTCTGTTGTGCCTGGCCCCTTAACAGCTGCTGGCAAATATATTTGTAATAATTTTTTTAATGTTATACGATTGGTCACCTTTGTAATGTTGTGTTGGCTGTTTCAATGTTTAGTCAAAATTACATTATAAAACAGGATTTTTTATATGTATATTCATAGCACTCACTGTTTGATGTAGCCTAAATGTCAACTATTTGGGATATTGATTGCAAGAGTTTAGACAGAATTCATAAACATTTGTTCTTTTACCATTGATCTGGAAATTACAGTACAATGTCAATGAAAATACTACGCTGAGGTGGCGTTAGAATCCATATGCGGAAGTTTATTGATGTTAGCAGCAAACAAACACGTGAAAACAGGCAGAGGGTCAGTAACAGTAGAGCAGTCTGATCGGTCAACAATCCAAGGGGCAATCCGTAAGTCAAATGTGATTAAACAGGCTCTGGGTCCAAACCCTGAAATCAGTCCACACAGGCAAACAATCCAACAAGGGTAATCCGTGAATTCATGGGTCAGGCAACAAAGCAGGTTCATACACATGCAAACAGTCAGAATAATCAATGGAAAACGCTCGGTAAGGCAGGTAAACTGGCAATACTTCGCAATGAGAGAGCACATGGTCACTGTTTAAATAGTCCCAAACAGGAAGTGAGTCTAGAAGCAGCAGACAGAGCAAGGAGCTCAGTATTCGGGTGAGGGCTCCCTCTGCTGGCTTGGCATTACAGAACCCCCCCCTCTAGGAGCGACTCCTGGAGCTCGGTGAGGACGTCCCCATGGTTGTGGTGCTGGACGGTCGGGTCTGGCTCAATGAAACTCCTCGGTGAGAGATGGATCCAAGATGTCACGGGCGGCCACCCATGATCTCTCCTCGGGTCCATAGCCCTCCCAGTCCACCAAGTATTGGAGCTGACCCCCTCTACGTCGAGAGTCCAGCAACTCTTTCACCTGATAGGCGGGCATACTATGAGGTATATTTTACATGAACAAAAATGTTTTGAGGTACTACACTGCTACAGCTCTGTTCAGCTTCTTAGCTTCATTGGAGTTTGCTTCATACTTCTTTTGCTGTTCAAATACAGCTGGTAGTGTAGGTTGTGAGCGTGTTGTTTTTGTTGCAGGTCTTATCTACTTTCTGGTGCCAAACTTTAATAAACTTTTTTGTTTTGTTTTGTCTTTAGACCACACTTTTAAAATGAACTGAACTATCTAACTAATCTTAGAACTTAAGCTAATGGCAATAGATATTTGTTAACATTAGTTAACATGAATAAACAATGAAAAATACTTCCAAAACATTTATTAATCTTAGTTACAAGTTAATTTAAACTAACGTTTACTAATACATGAACTAATTAAAATCCAAAGTTCTATCTGTTAATTTTTTTTCATTGGACCAGAGCTAACATGATCCGTTGTCTTTTTATTACCTACCGTTATCAAAAATTAAAATATACTGTAACTAATGCATTGCTCATCGTTCTTAAATGCTGGTTAATACATTAAAATTATTTGATGAACAGATTTTAATGCCGGGCTCACATATAATCCCCGATCCACGCATGCAAACGTGCGTGCATCACACGCGAAAGCAATGCTCAGCTACTCACTGGATCGACATCAAGACAAATTGCAGAATTTAAGTAATAATTTGAATAAAGTTAAATAAGCACAAGTTGATTTACATTAAATGTAGTAACAGAGCTACAGGAAGCGATTTTTAGTGTTATAAATCCGTTTGTCCTTTGAAACTTCCGCGTCTTCATTGAGAGTGCGGGTCATGGTTGCTTAGCAACGGCAGATGCCACGGAAGCGCAAGCTACAGAGCGCTTTTTATAAAGGAGGAGAAATCGGTGCGTCTAGTGTTTTCCACGCATTTTTAGGTGCGACGTGAATGGCCCCTAACACTATTTAACCAGAGCGAGTAAGACAAGACAGGCACTGCGGTCACGTGTGGTGTTTGTCAGCACGCCTTTAGAATGAAATGAAAGTGACAGCTCGGCTAGCATCGGTATATCGATACTTCGCGAAATTAGTATTGGTACCGTTCAAATATTTCAGTATCGATATTTATCAAAATATTGATATTTTTGACAACACTAGGGCATACCGTGGTTCTGGGGCCTCCTGGCCGGGGTCAGCCTCCGGGTGGACCGGTTTGAGGAGGGACACATGGAAAGAGGGAGAGATACGGTAGTTAGCAGGAAGCTCTAGTTGGTAAGTTACCTCATTTATTCTTTTAAGAATTTTGAAAGTGCCTACATACTGGGGGCTGAGCTTCCTGCTGGGCAGCCGCAACTTGATGTCCTTAGTTGAGAGCCAGACCCGCTGTCCTGGTTGGTAGGAAGGATGTGGGCAGCGGCGTCTGTTGGCCTGGAACTCCTGTGTTCTTACGGCCCGTTGAAGACGAACGTGAGCACTATCCCACACCCTCTCACTACGTTTGACTGACTGATTGAGTTCTGGGCGTATTCAACCCTGGGAAGGAACTCAGACCATCTGTGTTGCTCTCGACTGCAGTAAGTTCATAAGTATCGGCCGATTTCTTGATTTAGGCATTCTACCTGGCCATTCACTTGTGGGTGGTAACCAGATGTGAGGCTGACGTTGATGTCTAGTTGTTTGCAGAAAGCCCTCCAGACTTGAGAAGTGAATTGGGTTCCTCGATCACTGACAATGTCCTCGGGGAGCCTGTATACTCGGAAGACATTGTTAAAGAGGGCTAAGGCTGTTTCCATGGCTGTGGGTAATCCCTTTAGTGGTACTAGACAACATGCTTTGGAAAAACAGTCGATAATTACTAGAATGGTAGTGAATTCATTAGATGGGGGTAGATCGGTGATGAAGTCGATGGAAAGGTGTGACCAGGGTCTTTGAGGAATGGGTAGTGGTTGAAGGAGGCCTGAGGGTAGTTCCTTGGGGGTCTTGGATTGAGCGCAGACTTAACAGGACTTGACGTGTCCTTAGTCATGGTGGGCCACCAGAATGAATTCTTAGTTAGTTGTAGTGTGCGTGATATGCCGGGATGATGTGCGCTGAGGGAGGTGTAGACCCACTGCAGCACTCGTGGACGTAATCTTTGGGGCATGTATTGTTTATTTGGAGGGCATTGCGGAGGTGGTGGATCCTGCTCTTGTTCGAGGTGAATGTCGTCCATAATATCCCAGGAGATGGGGGCCAGAATGACGGTAGGAGGGAGTATGGGTTTGGGTTTGAGAGATTCGTTGGGAAGATTGTACCTTCGAGAGAGAGCATCAGCCTTACTGTTTTTGCTGCCTGGTCTGTAGGTCACTGTGAACTTGAAGCGAGTGAAGAAGAGGGCCCAGCGAGCTTGGCGTGGGTTAAGGCGCTTGGCTCCCTTAATATACTCCAGATTCTTGTGGTCGGTTATTACCTGGAATGGATGGATGGTGCCCTCCAGCCAGTGTCGCCACTCCTCAATGGCTGCCTTCATTGACAGGAGCTCTTTATTTCCGACGTTGTAATTCCGTTCGGCGCTGGTAAGTTTCCTCAAGTAGAAGGCACATGAGTGCAGTTTGCCTGGTTGACCATGTCGTTGCAAGAGGACGGCTCCGATCCCACAATCTGAAGCGTCCACTTCAATGATGAATGGTAGGTTGGGGTCTGGATGTTTCAAGAGGGGGGCAGACGTGAATCTCTCCTTTAGGGAGATAAAAGCCTGATTGGCTTCTTCAGTCCATTTGAGCTTATGGGGCTTGTCTTTAAGAAGTGAAGTTAGAGGGGATGCTATGGTACTGTAGTTGCGGATGAAGCATCTGTAGAAGTTGGCGAAGCCCAGAAACCTCTGAAGCTCTTTAATCGTGGTGGGTTGTGGCCATTCTGTGACTGCTTGTACCTTTGCTGTGTCCATCTTGACTCCCTGATGCTTGATGTGATAGCTGAGGAATGAAGTTTTGTTTACGTGGAATTCACATTTCTCGGCCTTGACGTAGAGATGGTTCTCCAACAGGCGGTATAGGACGGTTCTGACATGGTTGATGTGCTCTGCCTCAGACTTGGAATAAATCAGAATATCATCAATGTAGGCGATAACATACTTGTTCAGGAAATCTTTGAGTATTTCATTGATGAAGGACTGAAAAATGACTGGGGAGTTTGCTAACCCATAAGGCATAACCTGGTATTCGTAGTGCCCCCTGGTGGTGAGGAATGCAGTCTTCCATTCATCACCCTCCTTGATCCTGATCAGGTTGTAAGCACTTCGCAAGTCAAGTCTGGTGTAGATGGTGGCCTCTTGTAGTTGTTCCAGGGCTGAGGGTACTAAAGGAAGTGTGGGTAACGGAATTTTACAGTGACATTGTTAAGTCCTCTGTAGTCAATGCAGGGCCTTAGGCCACCAACCTTCTTACTTACGAAGAAGAAGCCTGCTGCAGCTGGTGAGGTAGATGGACGGATGAAACCAGAGTCGAGAGCGTCCTTAATATACTCCTCCATAGCTTGGTCCTCGGTCCTGGATAGTGGGTAAACTCTGCTTTTCGGAGGCATGGCATTGGGTCAATGGCACAATCCCAAGGACGACGTGGAGGAAGTTGTGTGGCTCTGGTTTTACTGAAGACTTCAGACAGTTCGTGATAATGATTGGGGATGGTTATTTTTACCTGGGTTTCTGGACTCTCAGTGCTTTTGGTGAGGCAAGGTTTGACAGAGAGGCAATTCTGAATGCAAAACTGGGACCAATGAGTTAGTTCACCTCGATACCAGGAAATGGCTGGGTCGTGGATGGAGAGCCAGGGAAACCCCAGGATAATTTCATATTTGGGTGAGTCGACAATGTACAGCGTGATGGATTCTAGATGTAGCAGGCCGACTTGTAGCTTGAGGGTCTTAGTTTGACTGGTTATTCCTTGGTCAATGAGAGTGTCATTGATTGCCTTGATTTGGATGGGTGGATTGCATGGTTGAGTCGGGATGTTGTACTTGGAAATGATATCCTTGTGGATCAGATTCAGCGCGGCTCCAGAGTCAATCATCGCTGTTAGCTCGAGAGACAGAGTATCAGTCTTGAGGGAAACAGGTAATGTAAGTGATTTATTGCTGAGCAGAGAGAAATGTTGGATATTTACCCCAGAGGAGGACTTTGTTTTGTGCGGGCATCCCAAACTGCGATGGCCTGGTTCACCGCAGTAAAAACACAGATGATTTTGTCGGCATCTTGCCCGTTCCTCCTCATTAAGCCAGGAAACATTTAGCTGCATGGGTTCCACGTGAGGCTGCATGGTTGATGGAACAGAGATCGGTGAGTTGCGTGGACTGACCTTGGTAGTTTTGTGCTTGGGAGTTTGTCTCATAAGGTTGTCGATCTTTATGGCTATGTTGACCAGGTCTGAGAAAGATGAATCCTCCCTGTGACAGGCGAGCTCTGTTTGTAGTTTGGCATTCAGACTGTTGTAGAATATGGCTTTGAGAGCGATATTATTCCAACCACTCTGAGAAGTCAGTGTTCGAAACTCGATGGCGTATTCAGCAGCGGTGCGGTTACCATGAGTAATATTGATGAGTAATATTGAGTTGAGTTGAAATATCCCTGCCCCCTCCGGGATATTCAAACACTTCACGGATTTGTTGAAGAAAGTAGTCGATAGAGCTCTTGAGTTGTGAATCAGTATCCCACACCGCTGAGGCCCAGTCGATAGCTCGACCCGTAAGCAAAGTCATGAGAAACGCACATCTTTTTTCTTCCGATTCAAACCGATCTCTCTGATGGTCAAAATATAGCCTCACTTAACGAATAAACCCTTTGCATTGCTCAGCAGTTCCGTCAAACTTGTCAGGAAGCGCAAAGCTTACCATTGATGGCATGGGAGGCAGAAGAGATCGTATGTAGTGCGTCAGATGCTCGTTGACTGATTGCAGCTTGGTGAGTTGCTCCTGGTAGTTCTTTAATAATTCGCTTTGGTAAGCGAACACAGCGTTGGTAACTTCCGCTGGATTCAGGGGAGGCGAAGTATTCTGTAACGAGGACGCTGAGGCAGCGTTAGAATCCATATGCAGAAGTTTATTGATGTTAGCAGCAAACAAGGCGGAGAACAGCTGAAAACAGGCAGAGGGTCAGTAACAGTAGAGCAGTCCGATTGGTCAACAAATCTAACGGGCAATCCGTAAGTCAAACGTGATTAAACAGGCTCTGGGTCCAAAACTTGAAATCAGTCCACACAGACAAACAATCCAACAAGGGTATTCCGTGAATTCGTGGGTCAGGCAACAAAGTAGGTTCATACACATGCAAACAGTCAGAATAATCAATGGAAAACACTCGTTAAGGCAGGTAAACTGGCAATATTTCGCAATGGAAGTGAGTGTAGAAGCAGCAGAGAGAGCAAGGAGCTCAGTATTCGGGTGAGGGCTCCCTCTGCTGGCTTGGCATTACAACAGCACAAAAGAAAAAAATAAAATAAATAAAGGTATAGTATGTAATACTGACAGCTAGTTGTTGAATAGGGAACTGCAATCCAAATTCAAAATACTGGATAGAGTTGCCAGATTAAGGACATGCAATTTCACATAGAAATCACAATCATAAGCCCCATATGTGCTTAACAAAAAACACACAAGACTAGACAAGGGCACATGATGAGGGAACAAACACGAAGTCCATGTGCTCACAATGAACAAGACTAGATGAACAACAAATGACAAAATATGGAGCATGAGCACCTGAATTCTGACCAACAGGGTTGGGGTCAATTCAGGAATGAACTCAACAATTCCAGTTCAAAGAAGGAAATGGAATTTGAATTGGAATTCAACAACAATTACAGGAAACAGAGTTGGAATTGAATTGGAAATACAGGAAGTGGAATTCAATTCAGGGAAATTCCACTGAATTCCGTTTATTGCTGTTTCTGAGCATTTATTTGTGATTGCATTTAGAGACATACATTTGAACTTTATTTATGATGCTTTACAAATACCAAGTAATGTATGAAATAGAGTTGATCAAATGCAAGTAAATAAAAATGAAAACTGTACATTATGAATTAATAATTGAATGACAGTGGAATTTATTTGATTTCAATTCTGTTTCCTGGCATTCCAATTCAATTCCAATTCCATTTCCTGTCAGCTGCATGCAATTCCAATTCTAATTCCATTCCAGGAAGTGAATTGGAATTTACTATTCATTCTCAATTCAATTCATGAATGGCCCCAACCCTGCTGACCAAGAAACAAAACAAAACCAGACAAGCGTCAGGATAGAGATACCACCCACACAGCACATGACATGAGTGTCCTGAAGAGATGTGGAAGCTGAACAATAGTTTTAAGAATTTTAACTGTGATCTGAGAAATATACAAAAATTACTAAGAAAAACTCTAACATGCTCAAATATCAAACATGCTTAACTTAATGAAGTGAGGATGGTGAAGGAAAATAAGGTTTTGTGGTCTGCACATGTAACTTTGACTTCCTCAGTTTGATGTGGGAAGTCTTTTCTTTCTTTTCTTCCTGTCTTTGCTTTAGATCTGCAGTAGAATCATCTTAAATGTTGAGTGCAGGGAACTACGTTTTGTATTGAAGTATTTTAATCATCACAACAAAAACAATATGAGGATCACTCAGCTTCAGCTTTGTGAGTTTATTATTTGATATCAGTATATTAAATGCTTTGTAAGCTTATTGAAATATAAGTAGCTATATGTTATGCCTCACAGGACTGATGTTATTATTTTTTTATTATTTTATCTTACAGATGTATTAATCTGTTGTCAGTATGCAGTGTCAGATCTACTAACTGATCTGGGATCAAATGTGACCATAAACTGTGATCTTGATGAAAAAGAGGTTTATTGGATTTTACTGAAAACACCAGATCCTCCAACACTGATTCTACGATCATTCTCAACACCAACACCACCTTTTTACACAAATGACACATTCAGAAACAAATATTCAGTGCTTTTTAAACATCGTCTGGTTATAAATAATGTGACTGTTGATGAATTAGGAGTTTATTACTGTATGAACACACGCCAGCCTCCAAAACTCAGCAACAGCACCAGACTA
>NW_026128103.1:0-12807 GCF_022985175.1 Labeo rohita | reverse complement strand
TGAAAATTTGGCATGTACTGCACCTGATATATATATATCCAAAACTTTGATTTTAATCTGTAATCGAATTGCAAGCTTGTGATTGAGAATCAGATCATGAAATTTGTCAACCCAGCCCTAGTGTTTACATTGTTCATTTCTAATACCTAACATTGTAGTTTTGCTTTTTAATCTTGTTTCTTGCAGAAGGAAGCAACAGTACAGAGAACAGAGGTGAGGATGACGATGAACAGGGGGATAAAATGGGGGACTACACCAGCGGAGATGAACAACAAGAAAAGATCAGTGTCAGCAGCTTCATGCAGTGTCTGACTGGTCAAGGACACATTCCCATTTCATCCACGCAGAGAGAAAAATTCAAAATACATGTAGAATTCAATCACGACTGTCAGCTTCAGTACGGTCAACAGCGTTTGTGCTGTCCTCTCGTAAACACACGCTCCTGTACCGTGACCCTGCCCACCCAGCACTTGGGGAATTACAAAGAGTTTCTCTGCATTATGTGTCAGGCTGTGAGGAAAAGTAAAGAATTTGGTCGTTCATGAGATGAATTCTCAGTGTAGTGTTTACTTCATCTACTGTTTACTTCATATAGTCTGATATACTGTTATCAGTTTGAAAAAAACAGGAATGTAACAGTTTTCATAGTTTATTTCTTTATAACAGTTCGTACTAAAGCATGGCCATGTATTGATTGTTGGCAGATTGTTACAAATTAAATTCAGAAATGAACAAGTATATTTATATACAATAAATTCCAATGCACAATAAAATCTGTGTCTTTAAGCTTGCTTGGTGTTTTTTCTGTTAAATTACTATGATAGATTTGTTGAAACAAACTCCCGACAAAGCAAATCCAGTTCTTTGACAGGGACATTAGCACCAGTTGAATTCAGCAGGTGTTCGAGGGCCTCAATCCATCTGGACTCAGAGGGCATTCAAATTCTGGAACAACAACTCCCAAGTCTTCACAGGCATCATAAGAAGCTGCTGTGTCCCAATCCAGGTCTGGCTCTTCAATGTCCTGAAGGTATAGCAGTTAAATACATGTTTAAGTATCTAGATTAATACCTTACCATAAACAGCAGTGTGGTGACAGGAAGTAAAGCAGTGTTACAATACCTCGTAACTTCTGCAAATGTGTCCAAGTCTGCCTGAAGTCTTGGAAGGAAAGTGTAGTGCACGCAGAAAAGTTCCTCAACCACTGATAAGTCGAGCAATCCTTCTGCCTCCAGCGAGTGCAGCATGTGCGAGTACTTGTTGGTCACCGTGATTCTGACATCACGCCAAAGACGCTCAATCCTATTAGAAACACTTTTGTTTTGTTCTTTTTAAAGTGTTAAATAAAACAGTGCAGATAATACAGCTGAGATTAATTATTATTTTTGAATGTAAAATATTTAGTTACTTCAGCGACACTGAAAAGCTGCCTACAGATGTACTGGTCAAAAAAATAAATATATCATAATTTGTTACGTTTCCATCCAAGAATATGAGCATGGGATACATGTTTCAGAATGGTTGTTTAAGAAATAAAACTCTACACACTGCATCTTTAAAGGTTATAAAAATAAAAAGCCAGAAACTAATCACTGCAAAATATCCAGTCAAAAACTCTCAAGTATTTCGACAGGCAGTATAGGTTGCTGAAAATAAAAGTTTTAAATAATTGATATTTTAGAAATTGCAGACAATTGTACTTTACCTTTGATTATGGACACTTTAACCGGCTGTGAAACTTCCCCGGTCAGCACCTCTTGAAGAGAACATGTACCTGGATATCTGCACATTTTCCACTCCTTGGTCTCCTCTCACCCTTATGTTCAAGATAAATAAATCTGATGAAATGAAACCTCATGAAAATCTATTTACAGACACACAATTGGTGTTTTTCGTTTCTTTCTTGTTACTATGCACACCTTGATGGTGAACCAAATTTCTGAACTGCTTCTGAGAAATAGTAGTAGCTGTAGATGCCTGGTTATTATTTGCTGCATTCAAGTACATCACCTGAAAATACAAAGAAAAAGAACAATAATGCAACAATAAGTACATGTACCTGTAGGCAGGAGAACATATAGACTGGAAATTAATGTATTACAGTATAATTTTCAAGAAACAAGATTCATTTTTATACATTTTGGAGACTGGTCTGCTCTTGATACCAGATGACTAGTAAACACTAAATAAAAATAAATAAATAAAATAAAAAAAACATAGTGTAACCTGTGTTTTTACAGAAACAATAAGTGAAAACACACCTTCCTGGAATAACCATCCACACCACCAAATATTATGATGTTGTATCTATTCACAAGACAGAAAAACAAAAGACAAAAACTTGTTTTTGCCAACTTACTGATCTACTATTTAAGATTATTATTATTATTCTTTTTCTTCTTCTGAGTCAAATTTCAGTATCTGTCTCCTCCTAGAGTTTTCAATCTAGAACCACCAAACTCGGTCCAGATCTTCAGACTGGTCTGACTCGGTGTGCTGTATCTTTTCAGACTGATCCGGCTTACGGTTTTCATAAACCAGACTATCAAAACCACCAAAAATCCCATAGACTTACATTGAGGGAATGTTCAAATGAGCAACACTATTCAAACTCCAACTGACAAAATTCAAATCTAAACTCCCAGAATCCCTTGAGACTCAATCAAGCTTCACTTCCATTTCCACTTGTTAATCCATTTACACTCATTTAAGATTCACTCTAATATTTATAATATTTCTAATCTATCGAGCTATCTAAATCATGCTAGCAACATACTAGTAACATGCTAATCATGCCAGAAACATGCTAGAAACTTTGCTAATCATGCTAGAAACATGTTAGCAACTTTGCTAATCATGCTAGAAACATGTTAGCAACTTTGCTAATCATGCTAGAAACATGTTAGCAACTTTGCTAATCATGCTAGAAACATGTTAGCAACTTTGCTAATCATGCTAGAAACATGCTAGCAACTTGCTAATCATGCTAGAAACATGCTAGCGACTTTGCTAATCATGCTAGAAACATGTTAGCAACTTTGCTAATCATGCTAGAAACATGTTAGCAACTTTGCTAATCATGCTAAAAACATGCTAGCAACTTGCTAATCATGATAGAAACGTGCTAGTAACATGCTAATCATGCTAACAACATGCTATTACATTAGCAATCATGCTAACAATATGCTAGTAACTTACTAATCATGGTAACAACATGTTAATCATGTTAGTAACATGCTAATCATGTTAGAAACATACTAGCAACATGCTAATCGTGCTAACAACATGCTAGTAACATGCTAATCATGCTTGCAACATGTTAGCCATGTTAAAAACATGCTAATCAGGCTAGAAACATGTTAATAACTTGCTAATTGTGCTAACAACATTCTAGTAATTTGCAAATTATGCTAACAACATGTCAATCATGCTAACAACAATGTAATCAGCCTATAAAACTACAAGCAATAAGCTAATCATGCTAAAACATGTTAACAACATGTTAAATCATGCTAGCTGCTTTCATACTTTTCCAACTGCTTCAAACTTTCAGGCTAGACTTTCTCAAGACAACTTAAAGTTTGTTCTCAAACTTTACTCATCTAGTTTTCTTTTTTCTGTTGTTAGAAAAGAGTAGCAATTTACTTTAAAAATTGTTACATTTTCTATAGAAGTGTTTAATTTGTGCGTATATGAAATAAAAGAACTTACCGTATCAATTTATGATTCGTGTCTATGTGCACAAGGGAAAGGGTCCCTGGAACAGAGTACGTTCTTCACACAACACATCCCAATCTCGCCAATCTTGAAAGGAGTCGACTCTGTGCATTGAGGAGCTGTTCTCGGCCATTGTACACGTACGCCTTAAGACAACAACCTTCCTCTGACCGTCTGTGACCAGCAGCAGACACGTCATCCTTAATGTTTCTCACAGTGTTCTCCAACTCCTCATCAGTGATGCTGCTGTACAGCCCTGAGACAGAAAGGCCAACATCATTCATTCTTCTGAAGATGGTTCTAGTGGAAACGCCATCATTTTTGCAATGTAATGCACAGGAAGGTTTGTCTGCAGCATTTCAGCTCACTCTTCTCTTTCAATTGCAAACCTCGGACGTCCTCTCAGACCAGCGGTTGAATCTACCGCTGCATATGAAGCAGTGGAATATGATGGTTGTTGGACTAGTTCAAACACTTCCTGCAAAGCCTGAGTGATTTTGTGGGATATTTCCACACGTCTTGAGAGTGCTTGGAGGAGATACAGCTGCTGGCGGCACAAACTCCAGGTAATCCACGACAAGCGGAGATCTCAAAAGTGCTCTCTCAAATCTGAAGAGAAGGTCCTCCAAAAGACGCCTTTTCAGGATCTGCTGCAGAATAGAGATCAACAAAACAATAACATCACAATAACAAAACAATAACATCATAAGAACATCAACATCATAATGCTTATTAATATGAACAAATCATTTATCTTTCATCCAAAGGTCCTTTGAACCAATTTGGGATTTACAATCATGTACACTTACTTAATGGACACTTTCCTTACATTGCTGTGGTTGTGAGGAGAAATATAAAACTGGTTGGGTGAGCATATAGTGCTGGTGATAATATAGTGCTATATTTTATTTTATTTTATTTGCATTTTGTCAAGTTAATATAGCCTTAAAAGCTTAATGTTGTATGAAAAATTAAAATATAACCTTTAACCATGCCAATAACCGTAGAAAAGTGTCATTACAACCTATAAAAAGGGTTTATGTCCTGTTTATGACCATCACAAGATGTTAATAAACTTTCTGCTAAAGATGTATTCTATTGACAATGTATTCTACAGACAACTGACATTTTAATTAAAACAGATATGTTATATTTATAGAAAAAATAAACAAATGACAACTTACATGCATCTGGTCTGTTGATGAAGCCACAGGTGTGTTCGACTTCATCTACGGCTGCAGACACCGCGGTCAAGTGAGCCGCCATCTGCGTCGTCTATTAGCGGAATTACGGTACAGAGACACGAAGAGGCCAAAAAGCTGACGAACATCTATATTTCAGCGGTTAAAAATTAAATGTGCTAGAAAACAGGGAAAAAGTATTTACAAAACGTATTTATATTGTACATTATAGAAGATACACTTATATTACTTTTGAATACATTATACTGTGAAGTTTTCTGAAAAAATAAAGTCTGTTAAAATACATTCTAACACTGAATGTTTGCTCCTTTTTTTCTACATACATTATTAACATTTCTTCAGAGTTACCATGAACATTTCAATAAATTCTTTTTCTGAACAACCATGTCTCTATCTGTGTTCATGATGTTTTAGTGTAGAATTTGTATGAAAATGAAAGGCTGTCACAATGCTGTCACACAATGCATTATATAACATATATTGTTGCTTCTATCAGATTCTCCCAAAAACTAGCCATGTTTGCTGTCATTCAGATCAACACTTTGCTTGAAAATTACTCATTGGTCAAAGCATGTTTGTCAAGCACGTTGAAATGTTGAAGCGATGTTGAGCCGCCATCGTGATCCCATCGCACCCCCTCCTCCCTTTCCCCTCCCACGGGTCACCGCATCCCAATGCTGTGTTCGGAAAGAAAGTTGTGTTTTAAAGGCAATAAACATTAGATGAAAAATATCTATATTTCATTACTTTCTCTCGCAGTTATATCGTTAAGTAATTATACTGTATATAAAATGCGGGCATCAGGGGCCGCTAGTAATGCGCATGACATTGAAACTGATTTTGTATGCACGATCGCATTTCACTTTCACTTTTCATCATGATGTTTCACTGTAGACGTCGCCCAACACTACTAACTGTCATACAACAAATCTGAGTAAAGTCAGCGAATAAACCTGAGACAATGATCAATGAGTAACAATAATATTCGCAATAACATATTGGTTTACTGAATAGTTAAGTAAATATTATTCTTTGACTTTGTACAGAAACCTCATCGCTTGATTGGCTACTGTCAGGTGTAACAGACGATGACATTTTTGTCCTGTGTCAGCTTCCGTAGCGTCTGTATGTGTTTCGAAAGGGCGGGGTGAGCGGGGGACTGAGCCGTTGTTGAAATTCGAATCCGCACCGCTAAAAATTACACACTGCACCTTTAAAGTCTGTTCCCTGCTTGATTGATGTGTTATATGTACATATGTTGTTTTAGACATCAAATAAAGATTTTCTTGAAATGTAACATGTGAATGTATTTTCTTGGATTGAAATATATGGAGGGCAAAATATATTTTTTAATTATTTTAAAATATATATTTAAAAATATACAAAAAATGGCCAAAAAATGTATGTGTAGAAAATATATTTATGTAAATATATTTTAGCAAATATATTTTTTGGCCATTTTTTGTATATTTTAAAATATATTTTTTTATCGTATGGGCTCCTGCATGCTGTTGTCTCATGTTTGGAAAGGCAAACCGCCTCATTTATGTTTCTATTGTTGTCACTAGACATTGGTATGATGACACATATTAATATGATTGTCATCATAAAGAATTAAATCTGTTTTGTTTTACATTAATTCATCAGATGAGATCAAATCCAGAGTCCAGCTGTGTGTCTATGAAGAGTGATGTGTCTATGGATCCACCAATAATGTTTAACAGTGGAGATTTACAGTCTGGTCTCAGGTATAACATTTGTATAAAAATATGGTTTATTGTAGTTAACCTGTATACTTACCCAGGCCCCAGCTTTAGCATAGTGGTTAATTGCTACTGGGGTTACATATATATCTAAATGATATGTATATAATAAAGCACTGCAAGGCTCATCCTGTCTCATCTTTAAACAATCACCTCTAATGATCTTGCCGTATTCTCTAGCAAATTTGATTGATCTACTTTGGGTGATATGGTTGTTGCTTATAATGATGGGCTCTGTGAGATCTTAGATGTTTATGCACCTCTGAAAACCTCAACTGTTTCGTTTACTCATTTAGCACCTTGATATAGCCCTGAATTGTTCCTGTTTAAGGCTTTAGGCCGTCGACTTGAGTGTTTGTACGCCAAAACTGGTCATACTGAACATATGCTAAGCTATAAGAGGCTATCACTAAGACTAAATGTGAATTTTACATTAATTTATTTAGCACAAGTGTAGGGAAAACTAGATTGCTCTTACAGGGACTGGTTACAGGGACGAGGTGTAGTTGAGGCAGAATATCATTGCAGCAGCATTTGAAAACATAAAGAAATCAAACAAAGAAAGAAACAAAACGGAAATCAAACACATAGGTGTAAAGGAGAAATACAATGAGTCTCATTCACTAATAATTGTGTAGATTGTTCATTTTTATACGTACATTTGAACTTCTTATGAAAACATTTCACCTAATTCACAACACATGCAATTATTCTAATTATTAAGATCGGCCAAAGTGTGATTTTTGTGTACGTGCGCTTTTAGTTGTTCCTATATTTTTTTCTTAAATATACAATTAATCTTAACACGAAAGTTGTAGTGAATCATGATTTTTCGAGGGTCAAGTCAGAGCTGGGATTCGGGACGCCTGAGGCAGAGTCACGAGGAGCAAGTGTGAAAGTTTGTGTCTAGTGTGAGGAGTCGCCTGTATCTGAAACTCCTTCCACACTGATGACATTTAAAACAGTTTTCATGAGTGTTTCCTCATGTGGCAATTAAAGTTTGCTTTACTTCTGTAACTATAGCCACACTGAACACATACGAACGGCTTTTCTCCTGTGTGAATTCTCATGTGAGTCGTGAGATTTCCTTTCTGTGTGAAACTCTTTCCACACTGTTGGCAGGTGAACAGTTTCTCTCCAGTGTGAACTCTCATGTGGCTTTTCAGGTCTTCTCTTCGAATGAAACGTCTTCCACACTCTCTGCAGGTGTACGGCTTCTCTCCGGTGTGAATTCTCATGTGGATCTCAAGGCTTCTTTTCTCAGTGAAACTGTTTCCACACTCCTGGCAGGTGTACGGCGTCTCTCCAGTGTGAATTTTCATGTGGTATGTCAGACTCACTTTTTGAGTGAAACTTTTTCCGCACTGTTAACAGGTGAACGGTTTTTCACTCTTTCATTTTAATTACCTTTTCCACTTCATTAATTACTAATGCATCTGTTTTTGATCTTCCTTTTGAAATATTTTCTGAAAACTATGTACAGACAATGAGCTGCAGCTGAAAAAGCCAAGAGTTTTTCAGATTTTTCCCAGTAGTTGAGATATCTGACTGACTGACATTCATCTCTGTTATGCTAAATTCAAGGTATGGTCAAAGGATTCAATATATGAACTCAGTCCTGCTTGATCACTTACCTTGATCAGCTCTGCTGTATATCATTGTGCATATATAAATATATTTGACTTACTAAAATACAATGACATAAGCATACCAGTAATAATAGCACTCACACTACACAAATTGAGCCACAGTCATTTCTAAAATTACATAAAGCTATAGAGCAAACTTATATTAATATTAAATAAAAAAAAAAAAATGATACAAAATACTCTGTATACACACTAACTGTTACATATTAAAGCATTAATAATGAAGCCATATTTTTCTATTATTTATTTCACAAATTGACCTTTTATCGTGAAAACCCATCACCGTACAGACAAACATGACACAACAGTACAAATATCTTGGACTGACACTTGAAACACTTGTAAAGCAACTTCCAAGTTCCTGAGAAAGAACCTTTCATTTTAACTGATGAATAACAAAGCAGACGATAGATCAGACGACTGACTGTCATTCTTCTCATTCTCACGTCTCTTCCTGATAGAAGTGAAAGACATTTCAGAGCTGCTGTTCAACACAACAGTTCAGAGGAGAAAGAAAGATCTGCAAATATAATTTGAGGTGAGTGTTTCATCTTTCTTCAGTTGTTTTCATGTGTGAGTGTCGTCTTATAATGTGTCATTGATTAGTTTGTGTTTGTTTAATGCTGTGTTAAAGTCGTTTTGACGATTTTATTGAAACCTTGTGGTGATCAAGTGTGTCTTTCAGTGAATCACAGACAGCTGTGTGTTCAGATACTGTTGTCACATGGTGTTAAATCACTGTTTTTCTCACTTTACTGTTTATTTTCAAACAGTATTTGTGTTTTGAATGTAGATCTGTGAAATATGAGGTTGAAAAAGCATGGCTGAATGGCTTTATATCATAATAATGATTTATAATGAATGCACATAACCTGACATAATCACACATGTGCTGAAAACCTCTGAAGTTTATCTGAATTAAAGTAACGCTGAAACATAAATCTGGTTTGTGGAAACCATCCAGCTGTCAAACCGGTTTGATTTGTTTTTCTGAAATGGTCCTGTTTAACTGGTTCTGAAGATTTTTAAAACAGTGGTTTCAGTTCAGAGTTATTAACTATTACAGCAAATCATGCCGGCTCGACAGCTTATCAGAATTATCCGCCCGAGTCCGACCTTTTTCCCCCTTCTCCAAAAATTCAGTTTTGTATGTAATGGCAAAGTGATTTTATTTCGTTTCATTCTTTTGTTAAGTTAATGTAGAAAAACGTTTGGAGCATTTTTGTTCATTAAATATAGGCTAAGTTTTTGTTTTTTTAAAGTAACGACCAAGCAGTCAGCGGAATACTGATCCGACACATTTGCCTTCTCAAACCATCACGGCTTGTCTAAAATAAAATCTATAGATAAAGGCCTAAAAGAGTTCAAGAATAAAACAATGTTAGTTTCCACGTTAAACTTAGATAAATGTGTGCTTTTAGGCGCATATCCAATCGTTTATGCGCAGAGGGGAAGCTAAAACCGCTTTGCAGGACATGGAGGCGCCAGCGCGATAACCTGCATTTTTTTCAGTAAATATTCCGTCATTTCTGCTCATAAAGGTATAAGCAGGGGCGTTTCTAGGATTTTAAAACATCCGGGGCTATTGCCAAAGCATCAGGGGATAGTGGTAGTGGGTGGGAGCTCACATCATGCTCACATAAGATTTTGTTAGACACAAGTGGTTGAACCTGGATCCTTCTAGGTGGGTCCGGGGGCATTAATCTGGGGGTTAAAGACCTTGTCACACTATTAACAATAGTAAATTATAATCACTGCAAATAAGCAAACATATCAAAGTATTATAACAAAATTATAACATTACAAATGTTAGACAAATAAAATAATACATTTGAAAATGTATTATAACTCTAACAAATATATAGTTGCATGCAAAAATAGGGCCCTATTTTTATTCCCAAATTCCGTTTTATTTTATTTTTTTTTTCAAATTCTGTTTTCTGTTTTCATTTTTCTAGTCTTCTTTTTAATGGTTAAATTTAATTTTATTAATCGAAATGTAATTAATCATGTGTAATTAATTAAAACCATGAATCTTATACAATCTACGGTCAATTTATCAAAAGTTAAGAAAATGTACATGTTTGGGACCCTATGAAATGTTTTATTTTTTCTGACTTTACGTTTTATTGTTACCAAATATGTTTTAGCATGTCTGTTTATTTGAATGCATAAAATAGCTTTTATTTATTTTTACAGTAGCCTTATGGAATTCTGTGTTGTGTATTTTTCTGGTTATCAGATGAAGGTATAAAATATTGATTTAATTGATCTTTTAATGAAAATTATATTTTATTTTTGGCAAATAAAGGGGATTTACTATTAAAATGTAAAACATGGAAGAAATATTGTGTGAAAAAAAATGTATTCATTTTTATTAATTAATAGTAGTAGTAGTAGTAGTAGGCACGTACATTATACTGAAAATAACTTTTATTTTGACGGGTTGCCGACTTGCCGTGAATACCTTTACATTTCTGTGTATATATTTGAGCTTGTTTTACTCAAATGAAACAGTGAAATGCTCATTAAGTGACTAATGTATTTATGCCTTTATTTAGTGAAACGGCAGACGCTGAAATCACTGCGCGTCAGTATTGCATGTGTAGAAAACGATGCCGCGCATCTGCGCTGTTCATTCATAAATAGACACGCAGAACATGCAGGATTCATATTTAAACAGTCTTTTGCGGCATAATATTTACAGATACTAGTCCCTATCGCGACTTGATTTAAGTTTAATGACCAACTTTTGATTAATTAGTTCAAACTTTGACAAATTCCGTGTAAATATAGGTCCATACAAAAAACATTCGGGGCTGGAGTAAAAACTTTCGGGGCTCGAGCCCAGAATGATTAGCCCTAGCGACGCCCCTGGGTATAAGTAATACATCATTCAAAACTTTTAAGGGTCTAGTTTTATTTGTGTGCACTCACAATATCCACAAAACAAACGATGCTTTTATTAAATAAAGAAAGCAAACATGAAGCACTTTCTAATGCCTCAATAGGAGCGCTTCACAAAAATGAAACGAAACTCAGCGAATACAAACCTCACAGACATGACAAATGTATCTATAGAAAGCTTAAAATTATTACTTAACGAAATAAAACAACCAAAACTCAGAAAACATTAGTTTATTAATAAATAATTCAAATATCTTCTTACGATTTTCCCCGACACTGTGATTACTTTTGCCGGTGCTTTGTGGCAAGTTTCAGCCCATTGCGTGCGCTTGAACGCGGATCTTCCAGCTGCGCTGATTTGCTGCTGCTGACAGAGACACTAAACGCTTTCCGAGCCGGTCTCGAAAGTGAAAGCGAAAGTCTTGTGTTGTTTCCACCAGCGCAGAAATTTTTTTCATCACTATAATTGGTGTACGTATAAA
Source organism: Labeo rohita (assembly GCF_022985175.1). Classification (NCBI taxonomy): domain Eukaryota; kingdom Metazoa; phylum Chordata; class Actinopteri; order Cypriniformes; family Cyprinidae; genus Labeo; species Labeo rohita. The sequence goes on along the minus strand of NW_026128103.1, from coordinate 1,087 downwards.
AAAAATAATAAGGAGAAGCCTAAAACAGACCGGAAGCCCAGCCCGCATCTAAACTATGACGTGAAAATTGTCCTGAAGCCCGGACTCATTTATAACATTTAAGACATTTATAAATGGACTCATTAATAATTTCAAATAAAACATTTTCAACTAATAACTATACTATTAGTATTGTTTTTAATATTAAAATGTAGACTAGCATGTAAAATGTATAATCTTACAGACTTTATAGACCACCACCACACACACACCTTCCCGGGGCCCCCTTCTTTTGGTACGTTCTGCGATCCATGCATATTACAACACATTTTGTTACATAAAACACACTTATTTTAGTAGTAGTGTATCTATGGGTATGTGATTATCGTATTGAGTGTAAATAACATATTGAGTGTAAATTATCATTTTAATTCAAATTATTAAACAGATGCCATATAAAACCCTCCCTACACCTAGTCTAACCCTACCCGGTACTTCATTTTCAACTGTTCAATTACTTCATTGTGTTGAAAATTAATGCCTTTCCAATGTGATATGAGATTTGAAAAGGCAGAAAAAAAGTTGGGCAAAAGGCGGATTCGAACTCGGTCAATTGTGGCTAAAACTCAACGGTATGCACTTTAACATCTACACCACTGGAACTAACGTTTGACAATCATCTTTTGTTAGTTAGTGTTAGTGTAGTGTAAATAGCCTCTGCCAACAAGGCAGGCGATTTGCAGTTAGTGTAAATAGACACTGAAGAAATTAATACAGGATTGTGACAACATGAGACTATAAATAATAGGATCGTCTGAAATGCGGCTAGCCTCGTCTGAAATTAAGGCGAGAGTAGGCGGCTGCAGTGAGGGGACGAGTGAAATAAATGCAGTAAAGATGTGCAGTTCTGACCTCTCAAAGTGGAACAGATGCCTACAAGATCGAAGGTGGTCAAAAATCTAATATGAATTTTTTTGTGTGTGTAAATAGCAATAGCACAGTGGTGGAGACAGAAAGTAGTTGTTGGGTGGGCCTCAAAAAGAGTCAGTTGGCCTGAATAATTTACATCTCCCAGTTCAATAATAATAATAGTTCCTGAAGTTGTGAG
>NW_026128102.1:5322-13325 GCF_022985175.1 Labeo rohita | reverse complement strand
GTTTTTTTTAAATTTGGTTTATTTTATTTTTGTTTTTTAAAAATCATTTTGTTTTTAAATAAAATTAAATAGGGGTTTTTTTTAAACCCTTTGTTCTTTGGGGGTTTTTTTAGGTTTTAATTTTTTTGGGTTTTAAAAAATTTTTTAAACATTTTTGTTTAAAAAAAAAAAATTTAAAATTTAAATAAAATATTAAAAAAAAAAATTTTTTGGGTTTAAAAAAAATTTTAATTTTTTTTCCCCCCGGGGTTTGGGGAAATAAAAAAAATCCAAAATAATAAAAAATAATAATAATAATAAAAATTTAAAAATACTTTTAAAAAAAATTTTGCAAAATCCCCTTTACAATGCTTGTCAATTAATCCAAATAAAAAAATATCCAACAAATGAGCCCAAATTTTCCGAATAATTTTTTCTGAGACACTTTTTAAATTTTTATAGTTTTGTCCGTGTTTTTTGGTTAAGTCTTTTCCCTTTTTTTCAAAAAAAGCTTTTTCACAATTAAATATATGTGTTTGCATGTGTAAGTCTTTTATACATAAAGTGTACATTACATTTACTTTAGACATTTCAGTGTGTGATTTGATTGTTGAATGAATGGAAATGTTTCATATCTGTGTTTCTTCTGCTTGTAGTGTTGACGTCCTTCATCCAGTCTGGATTCACTCAAGGTACTGTGTAATACTGCAGTACATTTGATTTTCTTTAATGAACAAATATGACCCTGGACCACAAAACCAGTCTTAAGTCGCTGGGGTTTATTTGTAGCAATAGCCAAAAATACACTATATGTGTCAAAATTATTGATTTTTCTTTTATGCCAAAAATCATTAGGATATTAGGCAAAGATCATGTTCCATGAAGATATTTTGCAAAATTCCTACTGTAAATATATCAAAACTTCATTTTTGATTAGTAATATGCATTATTAAGAACTTTATTTGGAAAACTTTAAATGTGACTTTTTCAATGTTTTTATGTTTTTGCACCCTCAGATTTCATGTATTCAAATAGTTGTATCTTGGCCAAATATTGTCATATCCTAACAAACCATACATCAATGGAAAGCTATTTATTCAGCTTTCAGATGATAAGAATCTCAATTTCGAATTGAACCTTATGACTGGTTTTGTGGTCCAGGGTCACAAATGTGAATTGTGTTGTGGTACTTTATTTGTCTACATCAGAATACAACATGTGTCTCTTTGATGTGTTTTATCCATATTTTGCTGTCATACATCTTCACACAGAATCATCTGTCTGTGTAGTTCATCATTATGTTAAAACACTGTTATTGCTGCAGTTCATGCTATTTATTCAATTAATCAGTCATGTCCAGGTAAAAATAAAGTGTATGTGAATGCACTAAAAATTTAGTACATTCTTATTTTTGTGCTAAATAAAAGTGTAAAACTTGTAAATACACTGATTATAAATATATTTTTACCTCAGTACTTCAGTGCAATTGCAAAAATATACTAAATACCACTGATATTTAAATTGACTTTAGTACTGAAATGAAGTGTATTACAGCAAAAATATACAGAGGGCTTTTATTAGTGTATTTCTTAAAGGTGTGCTTCAAATGATTTCAAAATTTGTTTAATATGAGTACACTTTTATATAGTTATCATAAGTTTAAATTAAATTGATTTTAGTTAAGTAAGTCTTTAAATAATATTTTAAGTTGAGAAAACGTAAAAACGGTGACAATCAACAATTGTTAAAAGATGAGCTCTTTACATCACAGTACAACAAATAACTAACAATAATGACAAAAAAACAAAAAAGTTCAGATGAAGTCAGCAAACAGCAAATATGAACAAATGCATTTAGCATTTTCAAATGCAAGTAAAATATATTAATAAAAATTGAAATTAAGTTCTTATTAAATGCATTTATTGACTAATTTTATAATGTTAATTTAGTTATTTATTTACTATTAAATTTGTTCTGTTTACCTTTTCATTACTTAATTTTTATTAAATCCAAGTATAATAACTAATGAAGTGAATATATTAAATTAATAAATATATTTAATAAAAAAATGAATTAATAAAAAAAAGAATAAAAAATGAACAAATGCATTTAAGTAAAATATATTAATAAAAAAAAAAAAATTATTTTTATTAAATCCATTTATTCACTGATTTTCTAACATTATTTTAGTCATTTATTTTCTATTTAATGTATTCTATTTTTTTCCATTACTTAATTTGATTAAATTTATTTATTCACTTAATATGTTCGCTTCATTATTTATTATACTTAATTTCATTAAGTTGTTATTACATGTCTTTATTTACTTAATTTTATAATTTATTTATTAACTGTATTAAGTACAATTTATTCATACAAATTAAAATAAATACATGTAATCAATAGTTAATAAAATTAAGTATAATAAATAATGAAGTAAACGTTTTAAATAAATAAATAGATGTAATAAAACTGAGTAATGAAAAAATAAATAGAATAAAAATAAGTTAATAAATGCATTTAAGTAAAATATATTAATACAATTAAAATTAAGTAATTCACTAATTTTTAATGTTACTTATATATGTATTTTCTCTTCAAATTATTCAATTTATTTATATTTTATTACTTAATTTTATTAAATCTATTTATTTATTCACTTAATATGATCACTTCATTATTTATTATACTTAATTTTATTAAGTTTTTATTAAATGTGTATTTATGAAGTGAATATATTAAATGAATAAATAGATTTAATAAAAATTAAGTAATGTACAAATAGAATAAAAAGAAATTAACAAATGCATTTAAGTGAAATATATATATAAAAAAATCAAAAATAAAGTTTATTAAATGTATTTATTCACAAATTTTATAATGTTACTTTATTTCTTTTCTATTAAATGTATTGTTTTTTTCATTACTTAATGCTTATTAAATTTATTTATTTATTCACTTAATATGTTCTTCATTATTTATTATACTTAATTTCATTATAATAAATTGTTATTACATGTATTTATTGCTTTATTTTATAACTTATTTATTAACTGTATTAAGTAAAATATATTAATAAAATAAATGCATTTTAAAAAATAACTAAGTAAAATAAATTATAAAATTGAAATAAATACATTTCATAAAATTAAACTAATGAAATGAAGTATAATAAATAATGAAGTGAACATTTTAAATGAATAAATAAATTTAATAAAAAGTAATGAAAAAAAAATAAATAAAAGGAAGTTAATAAATGCATTTAAGTAAAATATATTAATAAAATTAAAAATAAGTTTATTAAATGCATTTATTCACTAATTTTTAAATATTATTTATTTTTATTTTCTAAATATTTAATTTATTTTTTCATTATTTAATTTTTATTACATCTGTTTATTTATTCATTTAATATGATCATTTCATTATTTATTATACTTAATTTTATTAAGTTTTTATTAAATGTATTTATTCACTTCATTTTGTAATTTATTTGTTAACTGTATTAATTAAAATATATAAATAAATTTAAATGAATACAAAAAAAAGTAAAGTCAGTTGTAAAATGAAATAAATACATGTAATAACTTAAATTTAGTATAATAAATAATCAAGTGAATATATAAAATGAATAAATACATTCAATAAAAATGAAGTAATGAAAAAATAGAATAAACAGAAATGAACAAATGCATTTAAGTGAAATATTTAAATAAAAATCAAACATTAAGTTTATTAAGTGTATTTATTCACAAATTTTATAAAGTTACTTTCTATTAAGAAAGATCAATGAGTTATTTTCTATTAAATGTATTCTATTTTTTCATTACTTAATTTTTATTAAATTTATTTATTCACTCAATATGTTTGCTTCATTATTTATTATACTTAATTCCATTAAGTATTTATTAAATGTATTTATTTACTTCATTTTATAGTTTATTTGTTAACTGTATTAAGTAAATTATATTAATAAAATTTAAAAATAATACTTTTAAAAAGTAAAGTAACTAAGTAAAATAAATTATAAACTGAAGTAAATACATTTAAGAAAAACCTAATAAAATTAAGTATGATAAATAATGAAGTGAATATATTAAATGCATAAATAGATTTAATAAAATTTAAGTAATGAAAAAAGAATAAAAAGAAGTGCATAAATGCATTTAAGTAAAATATATTAATAAAAAATGTACTTTTATGAAGAGTTTTTTATTAAATGCATTTATTCACTAATTGTATAATGTTACTTTAGTTATTTATTTTCTATTACATTTATTCTATTCATTTTTTTCATAATTTAATTTTTATTTAATCTATGTATTCACTTGATTTATGCAGTATGTTTGCTTCATTATTTATTATACTTAATTTCATTAAGTTTGCATTAAATGTGTTTATTTACTTCATTTTATAGTTTATTTGTTAACTGTATCAAGTAAAATATATTAATAAAAAATTAAAATAAATACATACAAGTAAGCTAAAGTCACAACAAAACTGCAGCAAATTAAAAGCAAATAATTAGAAAAAAATACTAAGACAGTTCAACTGTATAAATTATTCATGTCGCAGTGCATGCTGGGAGTCATGGATGAGTTTGTATTATGGTGGTTCCCATCATGCACTGCAGCATGAAGCTTTATGTTGATTGTCATCATTGTTGAGGTTCATTCACTGATTCATGTTGTCTGTGTGTGTCTGAATAATACAGACTTGTGCTTTTAAACTCATTCAAAAAACATTATTATCAAACTACTATAATCAATAACGTGAGATTAATAACACATCACACATATATTAAACTCTAGAATCAACCATCATCAGCTGATCTCATTTATTTTGGCTTTTTTAACCATAACAAATGTGGCTTATAAACACAATTACAGCAGCCAGAAAAATAAAAAAAAAAGTCATGTTAAAGAAGTTAAGGGTCAAGAGCCGAACTAAAGCAAACACTGACCATGTGGTGACTTTAAATTAAACATTTTCTCATTTTCTCATAAACCTCTGTTTATTCTCAATAAGAACTTTACTGAAATAAAGTCTAACTGAAGTGTGTTTCAATCATCTATGATCACAGTTTCTGTCTTTACCAATAGAGTTTAATGGAACTTGTATCTGTTTTCTAATGATGCTTTTGTGAAACACATGTTTGTGGTTTGTATCATGATGGTGGTTCAACAAACTCAGGATTACAGGATTAGACTTGAGTTGACAAAACCAAACCAATCTGATCTGACTTTGTTGATACTTTCACTGATGTGTTTTCTTTAAGTTGTTCTCTTTCATGGTCAGATCTTTTCATCTTTCTGTGTAAATGTGTCTAAATTCTTCATATTCTAAGTTTATACAGTATCATCATGTTTAAGAAATGCTTTCAAAATTGAAATTGTACTTATTTTCCCTGAAAATGTATTTATTTTAATATTAATTTTATTCTTTTATTATTTTTCTTTCTTTCTTTCTTTCTTTCTTTCTTTCTTTCTTTCTTTCTTTCTTTCTTTCTTTCTTTCTTTCTTTCACAGATTTACCCACATCTACACTGACTGTGACACCAGACAGTCCTGTATTCACTGGAGAGACAGTCAATCTGAAGTGTGAGATAAAGTCTGATCACAGTAACTGGAGATATGAGTGGTATAAAGGCAGCACTGAAGTGTCTAAAGATTACAAAGTAAATGGAAACACTCTCACTATTGTACAATCTAAAACATCTGATGCGGGTCAGTACACGTGTAAAGGACACATAGATGGAAGATCAGTCTCATCACAATCAAGCTCTGCTGTTTCTCTCTCAGTGAAAGGTGAGTTGAATATCATTTCTTCATTTGTGTGAATATTGTAAATAAAACATATAGACTAAGTATAAATTTCAATGTTTCCTGTAGTTTTTACCAATGACTGGAAGCTTTTTTATGTGCAGTAATCAACACAAACTTACAAGCAAACCAGATCTTTAACTGAATGCAGTATTTTTCTCATAAGTAGGTTTTGATTGGCTGTCAATGTTTATGTTTTACATCATTAAAAAAAACTTCGGCCTGGACATTATCCAGTAATTTAACAGCATTTCTGTGAACCCTAGAACACAATGCAATGCAGTGTAAAATGCAAAGTACAGGTAAAACAGCTGTAAAAATAAATACAGAACATTACTTCAAGTAAATACAATACTTTGTGACCTTTTTTTTTTTTTTTTTTTTTTTTTTACTATTTTTGGAGTGCTGTATTCTGCCTACATCATTATAATATGTAAAACAGAGCACTTTTTGCAATGGCAAACAATTCAATCTGTCTTATGATTACGTCACATTCAACACTTATTTTACACTCTTAAATTATGTAAATATTGTACAATCCACAAGTGTGATATGTGAATACTAAAGAACATAAATGAAGTCTGGATACCAATGTTTTATTTAGCTTTTGCCGATAATTACCAACAGTTTTGATGCAGTTAATACAAACTACAAGCAAACCAGGTCTTAAATTCAATGCAGTCTTTTTCTCATAAGTTTATAACAGTGATCACGAGATTGTGATACTGTTTCAGTCCATATTTACTCAAATGTGTATTAATAAAGAGAGACCAAAACCTGTAGTGAAGGTGAGGCAGATCACTGCAGATCAGCGTGTGTTCAGAGGAGAGACAGTCACTCTCACATGTGACATACAGGGAGGAGGAAACATTCAGTGGACATACAGCTGCTTTAAAGATGGAGACACTCACAAGTTAGTTTCAGAGCTGATTCTGTGTCTGATAGTGGTGAATACAGCTGTAGAGGAGAGAGATCAGACTCACAGAGATCAGACATCAGTGCTGCTGTTACACTGACTGTATCACGCGAGTGATCATATTCACATCTGTTTAATGCTCATTTAATCTTTTTTTTTTTTTTTTTTTTTTTTTGTGGCTCAACACTTTTCTTCTACTCTTCTGTATCATCCACATCTGTATAAGAATGAAATAATTCACTTTTTAAGACATGTTTACACCAAGGAAATAACAATAAAAAAATATTTTTCAAATTTTTTAAATTAGGGAACCCAAATAAAATTTTAAAAAAAAAATTTTTTTAAAAAGGGGGTTGGGCAGTTAAAAGAGACAGTTTTCCACAAAACTGGGGCCCCCCCAAAAACGGGTTCCCCCCTTTTTTAAATTTTCTTTTTTTTAAAATTGAAAAAAATTAAAAGGGAAAGAATACATATTTGTTAAATTTTTAAATTTTTTGCCATTTTTAAAATTTTTTCCCCTTTTTTTTTTTAAAATTTTTTGGGAAAATTTTTTTAAAGAAAAAAAAAAATAAAAAATGCCAAAATTTAAAAACCCTTTAAAATTTGGTTTAAAATTTTTTAAAATTTTTTTTTCTAAAAAAAATTTTTTTTATAAAGGGGAAATTTCGAAAAAAAAAAATTTGAGAAAAAAAAATTAAAAAAAAAAAAAATTTTTTAAATTTTTTTAAAACCCCCCCAAAAAGGTTTTTTTTCCCCCTTGGGGGAAAAATTTTTTACGGAAAATTTTTATTTAAAAGTTTTAAAATTTTTTCCCTTTAAAAAATTTGAAATTTTTTTTCCCCCTTTTTAAATAATATTTTTTCGGTAACTTTTTGGGAAAGGCAAATTTTAAATTTTGTTTTTATAATTGGGATTTAACAAAACGGGGGCCCGGAACCAAAAATTTTAAAAGGGTTTTTAAATTTTTTTTAAAAATTAAAATTTTTAAAATTTTAAAAAATAAAAAAATTGGTTCCCCAAAATTTTTTTTTTCCCCACAAAAAATTTAAATTTTAAATTTTAAGATTTTAATGTTTTTTTTTAAAAAAAAAACATTTTTTTTTTTAAAAACTGTTTTTTTTTTAAAAAAATAAAGAAAAACCCCCTTTTTTTAAAAAAAAAAATTTAAAAAATTGTTAAGTTTTTCCTTTTTTTTTAAAATTACTTTTTTTAACCCTTGAAATTTTTAGGGCAAAAATTTTTTTATTTTTAAAATTTAAAATATTCCCAAAAAAAAAAGAGAAAAA
>NW_026128102.1:0-4822 GCF_022985175.1 Labeo rohita | reverse complement strand
ATTTTTGGAGTGCTGTATTCTGCCTACATCATTATAATATGTAAAACAGAGCACTTTTTGCAATGGCAAACAATTCAATCTGTCTTATGATTACGTCACATTCAACACTTATTTTACACTCTTAAATTATGTAAATATTGTACAATCCACAAGTGTGATATGTGAATACTAAAGAACATAAATGAAGTCTGGATACCAATGTTTTATTTAGCTTTTGCCGATAATTACCAACAGTTTTGATGCAGTTAATACAAACTACAAGCAAACCAGGTCTTAAATTCAATGCAGTCTTTTTCTCATAAGTTTATAACAGTGATCATGAGATTGTGATACTGTTTCAGTCCATATTTACTCAAATGTGTATTAATAAAGAGAGACCAAAACCTGTAGTGAAGGTGAGGCAGATCACTGCAGATCAGCGTGTGTTCAGAGGAGAGACAGTCACTCTCACATGTGACATACAGGGAGGAGGAAACATTCAGTGGACATACAGCTGCTTTAAAGATGGAGACACTCACAAGTTAGTTTCAGAGCTGATTCTGTGTCTGATAGTGGTGAATACAGCTGTAGAGGAGAGAGATCAGACTCACAGAGATCAGACATCAGTGCTGCTGTTACACTGACTGTATCACGCGAGTGATCATATTCACATCTGTTTAATGCTCATTTAATCTTTTTTTTTTTTTTTTTTTGTGGCTCAACACTTTTCTTCTACTCTTCTGTATCATCCACATCTGTATAAGAATGAAATAATTCACTTTTTAAGACATGTTTACACCAAGGAAATAACAATAAAAAAATATTAGTGTCCACACCAATGAATAATTATGTTTGGTTTAATATGAATGTGCACTGTAGTTTAATCATCTGCCACTTTAAATGCTTTGCTCTTTAAATGCTAAACATGCGGTACACCAAAATATAGAACAGATCTTCTAAAAAAAAAAAAAGCTGAGAAAATCATGTTTTTATTAAATACTACAACTGGATCATATTCAGTACTATTATCAAAACACAGATGCAGTAGATGACTTCCATCAGCACTACGAAAACTGTACAGTCCTTTACCACTTCCTGAATCAACATTTCACTAGAACATTAGTTTTCATTTATATGTGGTTTAGTGTTGATGATCACATTCAGTCGTGGAAAGAATACTAAAAAAAAAATTACTGAAGTAAAAGTATTGCTACTTAAGTACTGAAAAAAAAAAAAAAACTCAAGTAAGAGTAAAAAAGTAAACTCTGTTTTAACACTAATTTTGAAAAGTACACTTACGTCTAAGATTATGTGGTAGTTTTATAATAATAATAATAATAAATAAATAATTGTAGACATCATTGAAATATTTTGTCATAAGGGTTAGAATTTTTTTTTTAATGTTAATTAAATACTATGAATGAAAATCAACAGGCTAAAGAACACTTACACAAGGATGTGTAAAGATGTGTGTGCAGCAGAGAAAACAGCACACGAGTCTTCTTGACTTGAGTGGTTTAAAATCACAATAAACTGTAGTTTGTTATAATAACAAAGGTAGACTCCAGGCACATTTTCAGTTGGTTGAAAAAAATAAGCATCTGGAGATGACACTGGAAGTGCTGCTGCGAGATACTGATGCTACATTTTGTGCCAACCTCTGTTGACGCTTTGTATTTACCAACATGACAGTAATGATTGTGGTTGAACTATAAGCAGTTTATTATTTGGATATGTTTTTATGTATATTATAATAATAATAATAATAATAATTATTATTATTATTATTATTATTATTATGTCATTTCTGAAGTTTCAATTTCAATCTCTTGTTACATTTTTCAAAAATAAATATATAAGTAAATAAATAAACCAACTGTTAATTCTAACAATACAAAATAATTGTGTTGTCATTTATGTAATCTACGGCTAACTGTGCCTTAAATTACACTGTAAAAAATGTCCCTGTAAAAAAACGGTAATCTACTGGGAGCTGTGGTTGCCAGCATGATACTGTAAAAATACAGTGTGCTACTGTTTTTGAAATTAACAGCAAAATGCCGTTTTGTCATCTACAGTATACAACTGTAATTTAGCAGCATATATCTGTTAAATTACAGATATTTAACGCATGACGGAGGCAAAAACAAAAAACAAAAAAAACATCCAAGGTGTTCTTCTATCATTCTGTCCACTTTAAATCAGACACAGATGAAGTAGTGCAGGAAGATCACATGTATTTGAATGCATGAATTATAGCATTGATTTTAATTAATTATGGAGAGAGAGAGGGATGAAAGTTGTGTGTGTGAATTGTGTCTGTGCGTCTCATTCTGCAAACAGTGAAGCTGTGAGTTTTGTTACTTCAAAACATCAATTTTACCCCCTCGTTTCTGAGAAATCATGAGTAAGATTTTACTTTAGTTCTAGAATAAATGTGAACATGCATTAATTCATCTCACTTACAAAAAAAAAAAAAAAAAAAAAAAAAAAAAAACAGATTCAGTATTCCTCAAAATGAATAAAAACAGTGATATGAAACTCAGAATATGACGCAAACCTGCAATAATTAAATATATTAAATAATACAAATATCCTTTATGTATTTAATCCCATTTTATTAACCAGTGTCTTTGCTGCTGACCTTCAGTGATCCAATTTAACCATAATAAGCAAAAAATGACTCAAGATAAATTAATATTTCTTCTTTATCATCTTCTTTTTTTTTTTTTTTTTTTTTTTTTTTTTGAGTGAGAAGCTGTGTCCGAAACCACTCACTATCCACTATATAGTGCACTATATCAGGTGTCAGACATTTTGTAGTTCTGTCTGATTCTGAGGCTGCGTCTGAAAGCTCTAAAAAACCTTCGGATGTGAAGGGTGAGTTGAATATCATTGTTCTCCTAAACTCACTCTACATGAAAATGAGATTCAGATGTGACACTGAATCTACAAGCTTCTTAAGTTCCCTGTGTAACATAAAATAATATTAAGTTTAGGGAAACAAAAAATATCACACTCACTGTAAGTCTGATGATTGTTTCAGATGATCTGATGTTGAATCACATTAAACCTGTAGTGAATCAGACGGAGGAGAGACCATCACTCTCTTCTCCACATCTCTCCTCTTTAACATCAGTGTTACACAAAGGGTGTGAGAGTGTCATAATGTAGGAACTCACTCATTGATCCTCGAGGATCATCACAGATCAGTGTGGATTGTAACAGGTTGTTGATTCAGCTGAATTAATGTGACTGCAGGATAAATGAGTGTGTGGTGTTCTGTGACGTGTCTGTCTCAATAAAACAGAAAGTTTGATCCAAGTGCAGTTTAAAACTTATTTAAAAAATCTCCAGCCAGCAATTAGTTTAAAGACTGGTTTAACTTGTTGAAATTTGTTTTATTCCATTAACAAGAAGTAAACATTGTCTGGCTCAGTTTCAAAAATAACAAAATAGCAATCTTATGCAGCAGTTTAACACAAATATTTAAATGAAATGATGACAAAATGACAGATTATAAGAACATAGAGGAAATTATTATAAACTTCATTATAAATGGAAATAAATAGCATAGTAATGAAAAAAAATGTATATAAAAATGAAGGAATAAATATTGAAAAAATAATAAATAAACAAATGATGAAATATGAGCCTAAGGTAGGAAACATGTAACAATTGGCCTGGCACACTTCTCACAGGAAAATGTCGTGCGACCGTCACAGACACGACATCTGACAAACCTATTTCCTGCACAACAAAAAAAAATACTTAGACTGTTATTTATCTTTTACATAGCTTTTATATAGCTATTTGCAGATGTTATGATTCAGAAAACATCTTTATATATGTAATCTGCTTGCCTGTGTTTATTGGCCAGTGAGCAACACCATCAAACCTGTGTATATCAGTCACAGCAGCCAACATTGAGGATGGCCTCCCATGACCTTTTGGTGCAGTACCAAATTTTTTCAGGAGACTTTGGGCAACTACTCGCTGAAATCCAAGAAGATCGTAGTCACCATTCATGACATCTCTGTGGAAAAGCCAACTGTTGACCACAGCACTGTGAAGAGTCCATGCATAAATTGGCCACCACCACTTTTTGATCTTATTGTGCTGTGATAACAGGACACCTGAAGATCATGTAGATTTACTCCTCCCATTTGCTGGTTGTAGGAGTGGATTATTTGAGGTTGCTGTAGGTAGTCATATGCCTTTCTTTCCTTGTTCCATCTCTTAACTGGTACCTCAGAGTAGACATCTTCCACATTGCTTGCAACAGTGACCACACTGTTATCTCTCCACCTCACCAGTAGCTTTTCTCCTTCAGACAGAACTTTGGTGGAGCCCCTCTGTAACTTCTGGAATTCACCCATTGGTTTGAATGGCACAGCAAACAACCTGTTTGCCGCAAGGTCCCAGTGCACCCATATCCTCGCTTTGTCATCTCATCAATCAGGGATAATGTGGTGAAGAGGTTGTCATGTGTGAAGTTGCATCCTCCTGGAACACCAGCTTGTTCAGCCAAACCCAGGACTACGCTGGGCCCTTGACCTAGCCCGGTCTCTGGAAGAAGGGTATGCACTCCAGCATAAGGCTCCATGTGATTATGGCATCCATCCATGTAGTGGACAACACAAAGTGCAACAATGACCCCTTCTTTAAAGTGAGGCCAATCTTTCAGGAGCTTAATAGCTCATACAAAATTCTGCCATTCAGTAAGTGGCTGTCAGTTGATGAGAGCATGATTCCCTACTATGGGCACCACGGGTACAAACAGTTCATAAAGGGAAAACAATCCACTATGGCTATAAGGTTTGGAGCCTGGCATCCTCAGGGG
>NW_026128101.1:0-12835 GCF_022985175.1 Labeo rohita | reverse complement strand
AGCGTGTAGTTCACTAAAATAACAACGAAATGAAGTTGAGTACTCCTGCTCTGAGAGCAGCGTGTAGTTCACGAAAATAACAACGAAATGAATTAGGTTGAGTACTCCTGCCCTGAGAGCAGCGTGTAGTTTACAGTTTAAAAACAACACAGCGATATGAACCTGAGCACTCATGCTGTGAGAGTAGCGTGTAAAGCACTAAAATTAAAACAGCGATTAGAGTCTACACATTGATCTGCTCTGAGATCAGCTCTAGGGCGGGAGATGTACGTTACAGTTTTTATGGATTAAATGTTGTGACGACTTCGACGAGCTCTATTGACGTATACATGAACTTCACAGACAGCGGGACAACATTGGAAAATCTTAGTAAATGTTTTTTGGGGAGTTTATGTCTGAACAGTAACAGAATATACCCTAAATTCACCTACCTTACAACAGCAACCATTCCCACGAAGTCTCCAAAGTATCTGTGCTAAGTCTGCAAACATTTCCCTCCACATTTCAAAAAGCATAGGCCCCGCCTCTGCCGTAATTTCATTGGGTGAATCTGTGAACCAATCATTTTGCTTTCTGCCCTCAGAACATCTTTAAATAAGTGAAACTCCCATCTGCTAAACATGCCCGAAAACTCACGAAACTTTGCACACGCATCAGAACTGGCGAAAATTTACGTCTGATATGGGTCTCAGAAGTGGGTGTGGCAAAATGGCTCGATAGCGCCACCTATACACATTCAGCGGAGTGCGCCTCGAGCTACGTTTCAAGTACATTTACGAAACTCGGTACACACATGTAACACACCAATACCTACAAAAAAGTCTCTTGAGGCAAAATCCGAAACCCAACAGGAAGTCGGATATTTTTAATTTTTCCAGCAAATTTTGTCTCATTTTTGCCATTTCCAGGCGTCGTACTTGAACGAACTCCTCCTAGAGATTTATTCAGATCAACACCAAATTTGGTCAGTCTAATCTAAAGCCCTTTGTGACGTTAAATTGCGAAGATCTAGAGTTTTCGTTGGAGGGCGTGTCCGTGGCGGCCTGTCAAATTTCGATGATTCGCCATGAAAAAGGAAGTTGTTATAACTCAGCCATACAATGTCTGATCTGCCCCAAACTTCACATGTTTGATAAGAGTCTGGTCCTGAACACATACCCATGATCATATTCAGTCATAGTCAAAGCGCCACCTGCTGGTAACAGGAAGTGACATGTTTTACGCTGTGAGAAACTCCTCCTACAGATTTCATGAAATCAACATTATATTTGGTCAGTCTAATGTAAAGACCTTTGCGATGTTAAATTGTGAAGATCTTGAGTTTTCGTTGAAGGGCGTGTCCGTGGCAGCCTGACAAAGTTTGATGTTTCGCCATGGTAATAGAAGTTGTTATAACTCAGCCATACAATGTCTGATCTGCCCCAAACTTCACATGTTTGATAAGAGTCCTGACCTGAACACATCTGAAGGCCAATATTCTATTATAATCATAGCGCCACCTGCTGGCAACAGGAAATGGCTTGTTTTACACTAACTTAAACATGCAATGTCTGATCTGCCACAAACTTCACATGCTTGGTAAGAGTACTGGTCTGAAGACATCTAAAGACCAATATTCAGATATAATCATAGCGCCACCTGTTGGCAGCAGCATATGTCATGTCTTACACTAACTCAAGCATGCCATGTTCAATCTGCACCAAACTTCATATGTTTGACAAAAGTGCTGGCCTGAAGACATCTACATGCCAATATTCAGTTCTAGGCATAGTGCCACCACCTGGCAGCAGGAAGTTTGGCACATCTAAATAACTTTGACATATTTTTCCTAAATTTACTATGTGAAAAGCATAGTGCCCACCATTCGCCACGCTGCTTGCAGCTTTAATGTTAATTATTGTTCCAGTAAAGTGGATTCATTTCTAAAATAAGCAGACTAAACAGGTTATCTGTCACTTTTTAGAAAGGGGTGGACAAGTAACGTAACTACTAACTTTTAATTCCCTGTAATAAGTAAAGTAATACTATAATTTTTACAGGAGGAGTAACAATTTCTGAGTAACTTTCCAAACACTGGTTGTGGTCTCAGTTAGGTACTTTTTTGCACATCCAATCTCTATTCGCAGTGGCACAAGTAGTAGATTTACTTTGACTAGGTACCATTGTTTTTAAAAAATACATTAACATAAACGCAAGTTAGTCTTAAAGGGCAAAATGAGTAGGATTGTCTCTTGCTGTTTGTAAACACATGATTCAAAGTTGGCCCCATGTAGAGAGAGCAGCGACTGAGTGAGCTCCAAAGCGATTGAAGAGAGTGAGAAGTGTTAGCAAGAACAAAGCAGTGAATCAGAGAAATAAAAGGTATTCTGATTGTTTCACTTTGGTTACATTCTAAATCACAAATAAACATGACCCCACCTCCACAGAACCCTGTTGGAAGGAGCCACATTGGCGGATTTTGTGTGAATACAGCCGAAGCCACCGTCAGCTTTTAATATAGGTCTGCTATAAGTGTGTGTGTAGCTCAGACACACATACCTGCATGACAGAGACAGATCACAGAGGAAAGAGATGGAGACACCAATGTAACCTGGTTGCTACGTTACTATAGAGTCAGAGTCGCGGCTTTTATTTTATGAGAAACCACAGGAAGTCCTGTTCCCCATTTGCACTAGCTTCCCAGCTGAGTGTTTAGGCCCAGTCAAAACAATGCAGCCTCTATGCAGGAAAAACCCTGCAAAAGCTTATCGACATACAGTTGCATCAATTTTCAATAATCCAAGTACTGACATTTTTATTGATTGGATTTAGCTGGAGGTCACCAATTTAGCTTTAGCACACATCCAGTGTCCTGCTTTGCTTGTCATCTGGCTGAAATGCAAACTGTGACTACATAAGTCTGTTGGTGGTCTTGTGCTAGAGCTTCTAGCATATTTGATTTGACAGTGAGTGTGACTCATTAAAAAGTTCAGCCTCAAAAAAGTGCTCCCACTTTAGCTGCAGATTTCAAAAGTTCGAATAACTTAAAACTACCAAGGAGATAGAAGTGAGGTATTTTAAAGCACAGGCGACCCCTGCCATCATCCCAAAGCAATTTTTGTCCTTGTTTTCCACAATACCAGCTCTTTAAAATGACTCTAGGTTGCAGCTAGGCTACAGCCAGATCAGAATTTCCAGTCTTTGCTGATTGGAAATGTACAGGACAACACCAACAATTGTTCAATTGATAGAGAATTAATTCAATAAATAAGGTTAAATAAATGCAATCTCACCTTCAACCATCAATTTGTAGATGGCATTCACATTCTCTAAGCATGTCTTAGCGGATGTGCTAAGTTGGGCATGCATTGGCAGCATTATTTTAGTCTGGTACGTGTGCATCCCTGTCACCATCTTAGGAGGATGTGCAATCAGCAGCAGGGGCTTCATGCCAAGGGCATACAACTTCTCAAGCTGGAACAGAGAGGTAGAGAGATCAATTGGATATATACACAAAACTGTAGTTTACAGCTGAATTTGTCCTCAAGCTTGATCTGAAGTTACATCAAAGCTAGAAAACATCTACAAACAATCAAACTATGGTTTTTACATAATTTTTGGATAGATAAATTTGAGGAGTTTTATGAGTTTCAACTCCCTAGACATAATAGTTTGGAAAAACCAGTAAACATGAATTATATTCTTATTAATAGTGTGGATGTATGAGGCAATATATTATACCAGTTATTATACCAAGAAATTTATTTGCTTATGTCAAAATAATAAAACACATTTGGTGAATGAGATGATCGGAAAACTACATACCAGAATGGCAGCATCATCAAGAATGTGGGACTTTATTTTATTTTTTTTCATGGATGCCAACCACTGCTTCTGCTGACTTTTAAATTTTTCCAGCTTTTTTTGAAGTCTGACATGTTGGGGTTGTGGATGTTTGCAAAACGAACAAATTTTAAGTCCGCAGTATATTTTTTCCCCGCAGTTTGGGCAGGTCTTTTTTTGTGATCCTCCAGCCATTACTGAACAGAAATAGCTGGGAGTGAGATAGCTAGATTAAAAGAGTGATTAAAAGAGAGAGACAATAAGAGAAAGAGAGTGATCGAAAGAGACAAGTGAGAAAGAGAGAGAGAGAGAGTGGCTCTTAAAAGTGCCGTTGTTTTGATTTGTGTGTGTGTATATGTGTGTGTTGGTGAAGTCAAAAAGTGTTGCAATAAAGCTGTAAAACAGGAAAAAGCAAAAGATTATTAGAATAGACTTTGTGGTAAATGAGCATTTCTTAATTGTTAGGACAGAGTAATTGTAATTATTAATTAAATATTAATCAATCACAACCACTACGTACAATACAAATCAATCCTTACTGTACAAATGTCAGATTTGTACCACAGTCACTTGACACAAGCAAGTACATACACAAATCTATTTTTTTTAGGCCTACAAATAATGGAAACAGTGGTCTTCTTCTGTCCTGTTGCGTAAAATGCTTGCGTGTAAGATCCAATTGCGAGCTTTATTAACAGATCGTGGTCAAGACAGGCAGGGTCGATAACCAAACAAACAGTAATATCCAAGGCAAGGCGAGAGCGTAAATCCAATAAACAGGCAGAGTCCAAAACCAGAGAGAGCAGTCCGAAAAGTAACAAATAAACAAGGAAATGAAACCAGACAGAACTATGGCAATGAACGGGGCAAAACTGTGGCAAAAACAAAGACAAAACTATGACTAGAAACCAAACCGTGATAATCAAAAAACAGGGCAATGAAAACAGGAACACGCTTGGTAGAGTCCGCATGAGCAAAACAATACTTCGCAGCTTCTCGTTTGAAAATGGCCTCCTTATATTGCCACCAAACAGGAAGTTACCAATGAAGCAGCAGAGGGAGCAGCAACAGTCAGTCAGTGGGTGAGGGCTCCCTCTGCTGGCGTGGCGTTACAGAATCCCCCCCCCTAGGAGCGACTCCTGGCGCTCAAACAACAACAACAGTCCAGGAGGGTGGGGGAACAGAGGCAAAACAGGGGGTGGGACGGAGGGCCAGGTCCATGTAGAGGAAGTGGGCCTGGATTGTGGAGCAGGGACAGACAGTGAAGCACTGGAGGACCTGGACCATGGAGCAGTGGCAGACAGTAGAACCTTGGAGGACCAGGGCCGTGGAGCTGTGGCAGATAGTGGAACCCTGGAGGACCTGGGCCGTGGAGCAATGGCAGACCGTGAAATACTGGAGCCGGGAGAGCCGGTAGCCATGGCGGGGCAGGCAGAGCAGGCATAGCAAGGAGCCATGGCGAGGCAGGCAGAGCAGGAAGCCATGGCGGGGCAGGCAGAGCAGGCAGAACAGGAAGCCATGGCGAGGTTGGCAGAGCAGGCATAACAGGGAGCCATTGCAGGACAGGCAGAGCAGGCAGAGCAGACAGGAGCAGAGATATCCATAGTGGAATTAGTGACATCCATAGCAGGGCGGTGTGATCACGGACGACCACCTTGGCCGTGGCATGACAGGCAGAGAGTTCATTGTAGGCCTTCTTGGCTGTGACATGGTGGTCAGAGAGTTCATGGCAGGCCTTCTTGGCTGTGACATGACAGGCGGAGAATTCACGATTGGCCTTCTTGACCATGACATGACAGGCAGAGGGTTTGTGATAGGTCTCCTTGGTCGTGACAGGACAGAGAGTGAGTTCATAGGAGGACGCCGCCCCCATAGGAGGATCTACAGCTTGCGCTGACACCTCTGGGGGCATGGGCGCAGATGCTTGGGCAGGTGTGGCAGGGAGTTCATAAATGGGCGCCACCTCCTTAGGAGGATCCACAGCTTGAGCTGACACCTCAGGAGGTATGGGCGCGAACTCGTGGACAACCGAGGCCTCAGAAGCAGACTTATGGTCAGATGAGGCCTCTGGGGCAGACTCGTGGACAGACGAGGCCTCTGGAGCAGATTCGGGGTCAGACGAGGCCTCTGGAGCAGACTCGTGGACAGACGGGGCCTTTGGAGCACAGTGTGCAGCCCACACACTAAAAATGACAACGGCCATTACAGGCAGCACAGTGGATAGTGGGATGTCTGTTGGCCTTGAGGGTGTGGATGCTGTGCACTTGTGGCTTGGGAATGTGGGCTCTGCGTGGCTTGGGTCAGTTGATACATGATGAGGCTCTAGGAGATCAGCTGAGACGTGATGAGGTTCTAGAAGGTCAGAGGGGACCTGGTTAGGTTCTGGCAGGACAGCAGTTTCTTGAATTGACTCAGGGAGGCCTGCCGTGGCCGGACTTGACTCAGGGAGGCCTGCTGTGGCTTGACTTGGTTCGTGATGATCAACTGTGGCTTGGCCTGGCTCAGGAACAACAGCAGTAACTTGACTTGGCTCATGAAGAACAACTGTGGTGTGGCCTGGTTCAGGGAAGACAGCAGCAATTTGACTTGACTCGTGAAGATCTGCTGTAGCTTGGCTTGGTTCATGGAAATTAGCTGTGGTTGGACATAACATAGACAACCCAGCTGTAACTTGACTTGACTCAGGAACAACATGACTTGACTCAGGAACAACATGGCTTGACTCAGGAACAACATGGCTTGACTCAGGAACAACATGGCTTGACTCAGGAACAACATGGCTTGACTCAGGAACAACAGTTCTAACGTGGCTTGACTCGTGGGGCACAGCTGTGACTTGGCTTGACTCGTGGGGCACAGCTGTGACTTGGCTTGACTCGTGGGGCACAGCTGTGACTTGGCTTGACTCGTGGAAAACAACAGCTGTGTCTTGGCTTGACTCGTAGAGAACAACAGCTGTATCTTGGCTTAACTCATGGAGAACAGCTGTGACTTGGCTTGATTCATGGGGAACAGACGTGTCCTTGCTTGACTCATGGAGAACAGCAGCTTTGGCTTGACTTGACTCTGTTGCTTGACTTAACTCTGAAGCTTGACTGGACTCTGAAACTTGACCGGGCTCTGAAGCTTGACCGGATTTGGAGGCTTGATCTGACCCTGGAACTTGACTTGACCCTGGAACTCGACTGGACTTGGAAGCCTGACTGGACTTGGAAGCTACAGCTGTAACATGGTTTGACTCTGGAGCGGCAGCTGTAGCTTGACTTGACACAGGAACGACGACCGTAGCTTGACTTGACTTGGAAACTTGACTTGACTCGGGAAATGCAGCTGTAAATTGACTTGACTCAGGAAACACAGCTGCAACTTGACTTGAATCAGGGGTAGCTGCCGTGACGTGAGGGAGAGCCATTTTAGCTGCCCATACCGCCATTAGGGGTGAGTCCAGCACGTGGGCCATCATGAAGCGTGGCTTGGAGACAGCGACCATCTTGTGGAGTGGCTCTGGGATGGCGGCCATCTTGTGAACTGGCTTGGGGGTGGCGGCCATCTTGTGGACTGGCTCTGGGAAGGCGGCCATCTTGTGCACTGGTTCTGGGAGGGTAGCCATGACAGGTGCAGACTCTGGACGGGCGGCCATGACAGGTGCAGACTCTGGACGGGCAGGCTTGGCGTGAGCAGGCCCTGGAGCGGCAGGCTTGGCGTGAGCAGGCTCTGGAGCGGCAGGCTTGGCGTGAGCAGGCCCTGGAGCGGCAGGCTTGGCGTGAGCAGGCTGTGGCTTGGCAGACATGGTGTGAGCAGGCTCTGGTTTGGTGGGTATAGTATGAACAGGCTTTGGCTTGGCAGGCTTGGCAGGCTTGGCATGAGAGGTTTCTGATGCAACTTGAATAATCCCAGACATGACTTGAGCAGGCTTTGGCTTGGTGGACATGACATGAGCAGGCTTTTGTGTGGTGGGGAATGTGGAATTGCATGGTTGTTTGTCAGCAACACCCACAGTAAAAGGTGAACCAGCCAGCAACAAAGCGAAATCAATGTATTGTTCAAGAGTCCAGTGAGGGGTATGGCGAGGCATGAGGTAATTGAGTGAGTCTTTGAGTCCGTGTAGGAAGATGTCCTTTAGTGCAATATCATTGAATCCCACCAAATGGCACAGCTCACAAAAATCAGTTACATAATCCTCAATGGGCCGGTTACCTTGGTGGAGGCAGAAGAGTTGTGATGCTGGGTCCATGGTTTGATCTGAAAGCCGCTGGATCTTTGGGAGGCGAAGTATTCTGTAACGAGGACTCGTAGGAAGCGTGTAAGATCCAATTGCGAGCTTTATTAACAGATCGTGGTCAAGACAGGCAGGGTTGATAACCAAACAAACAGTAATATCCAAGGCAAGGCGAGAGCGTAAATCCAATAAACAGGCAGAGTCCAAAACCAGAGAGAGCAGTCCGAAAAGTAACAAATAAACAAGGAAATGAAACCAGACAGAACTATGGCAATGAACGGGGCAAAACTGTGGCAAAAACAAAGACAAAACTATGACTAGAAACCAAACCGTGATAATCAAAAAAACAGGGCAATGAAAACAGGAACACGCTTGGTAGAGTCCGCATGAGCAAAACAATACTTCGCAGCTTCTCGTTTGAAAATGGCCTCCTTATATTGCCACCAAACAGGAAGTTACCAATGAAGCAGCAGAGGGAGCAGCAACAGTCAGTCAGTGGGTGAGGGCTCCCTCTGCTGGCGTGGCGTTACACTTCTCGATGTCATACATAACTAAAGTAACAATTACCCTCAATTATCTCATGATGATTTCATTGTCTTCTAAAATGGCAAAGTCTTACAAAAGTATGGCACCATAGTGTTACAGGACATTCTATCTATATCTCTCTATTTAATTATGCACTGATTATACAGGTATGAACGGTCATTGATAGTTGCACTGAGCAGTCAAATCCTCTGGAAAGACTCCAGGTCCACTTTTTTATTCCAGTCCATCCCTGATTCCGGTAATTCCCCTTAGTTACACTTCTGACATTTCCTTTGCACTTTGAATAAAACTTTAACCACTGCAACAACTCGTTGTTAATTGTTGTCTTCACAACACATGGACAAATACATGAGTTTAAACTGATTTTGGTAGCTGTGGTTAGCAGTGCCACAATCCAGCTGTGCCGGGGACAGCTGTCATTTGGCTGGATAGCGACGGGTAGCCGTGTAAATGAAAATGCAACACTAACAAATTCAACCTAATCTCCAGGGTTGAACGCTACACAGATCGGGCTACAACTAAAGAAATAACAGCAAAGGTTTTACGTGCTTTTTAACAAACAAACATGAGTGAAATGAGTGGTAAAAGTGATTAAGGGTATGAAGCGTGCGTTATGGTGCGTAACGTGACGTATCTATGCCGTGGTAACCACTGAAAGTTTTCTGATTCGTAAGAATAATTATTAATAATATTCGCTGCTATGACAGAAAATACATTTGAAAATCATAACATTTCGTAAAGGGTTTAATAATGTAAAGGGAACAATCTATTTAACACTGCCTCGGGCCATTCTTTAAAGCTACTCCATATCACAAACAATTTACTGTTATTTAGACAACAAAAATAGCAACAAATTCACTATAATAAATTATAAAAGGAGGATGTTTCGTAAACTAGAAAACAAAATTTACCGCCGCCCACTGTGTGACGTTGTTGAACCAGGGAATCCGTGTGTCCACCACGACAAATTAGCCTCATTGACTTTGTATGTGTGTTGTTTCCGTGGTGCCGACACGTAATTTCAACACATTCCGTGCCACCACCACGTATATTGGGATTAAGAGTTCGTGTTCATTTCACGCATTTCTTTGAGATCAGGTTGCATAAATGTGTGTATAACTGAGGCACATTTTGACAAAGCTATGATCTTTTTGGAAGATCTGTCAAGAACAGGGGACATGACAAAAATCCCCAGCCAAAATAAGCGGGTGTGAATGTATACTAGGAATACAAGATAGAAAAGAAGAAATAAAAGTAGGATCATCAAAATTGGGCGCATAAACATTTGCAAGAGTCAAAGGGGTCGAGAAAAGTGTTCCTGACACAATAATGTATCTTCCTTTATGACCTACAATGGTATCAGAGACTACAAATGGGACAGATTTATGCACTAAAATTGCACAGCCTTTAGATTTAGAGTGAAATATTGAATGGAAAACCTGCCCTACCCAATCCCTTTTTAATCTAAAGTGATCAACAGAACGAAGATGTGTTTCTTGCAAAAAGACAAAGTCCGCCCTCAAGCTCTTCAGATGGTTTAAGACTCGGTTACGCTTAACAGGATTATTGACAGCCTTACAGTTCCAGCTGACATATCTCAAAGAGTTTGCCATATGAGAGTGTTTAATGAAAGAGGCATCATATTTAGGGAAAGAATGAAAACAAAAGAAAACAAACAAACAAAATACATAAAAACAAAGAGAGGATGCCCAAAAGGAAGCATCAAGTACACAAAAATGCATCCAAGTGTAACAGACAGCCTAAAATGAACACCATAAGAAATGAATGGGCTTAGAAATGAACTCAACTTTGAAACAGAATCCCCAACCTTCCCTCCGTGCCCGCCCTTACTTCCCTTACCCACTCTCAACCTACCAACCAAGCTAACACTACCCTTGACGGAGTGTACGCCTCCCTGGGTTAATACCCAACAATACGTGCGAGTCACTTTTAATGAAAACTCGAACGTGACTCTGCAAACCATTAAATAATGTTACAACCTAAACAGTATACTAACATTTTAAACATTGCCGTAAAGAGTAAAAAAAAAAGAAAAAAAAGAAAAAAGAAAAAAAAATAGAGATTTTACTCTACACTATTCTCAACTGTTCATTAATACTACTGCACCACAGCGAGAACTCCTGACAACTTTTACCCAACATAACAAAGCAGGTAGTATATAATGAATTCTATAACAGGCTTATACCAAACTGAAAACAATACAGTCTTTTTTTTTTTCAATTATAGATGTTTGGAAGTCAGGCAGCTATTTAAACCAGCTGAACTCTAAGTCCAGTTTTCCTAAGGGGTCGTTATGTGCCGTTTGACATAGTCCATCGCTTCAGCTGGTGTGTCAAACTTGTGCTCAGTGCTGTCGTGCGTAATTCGAAAGCCGGTTAGACCTCTCAGCCCATATTTCACATCTGATCTGGACCTCAGCACCCGTTTCACGTCGTAATACGCTGCCCTCTTTTTTTTTTCTCGGGAGGAAAATCAGGAAAAATATGTACAGTTCTGTCTTTGAATTTGAGCTGCTTGGCTTGAATGGCCTTCCGAAGAATATCCTCCTTGATGTCAAATCGATGAAAGCATATGACAAACGCCTTCGGCTGCTGACCTTCTGCGGGTCGTGCTGCCAGGGTACGGTGGGCTCGGGAAAGAAGTGGGGGTTCACAGAGGCTGAATATTTCTTGCAGTGCTTCTGCAATGAATTTTGTGGGCTGTGTGCCCTCCATACCCTCGGGGATACCCACAAGACGCAAATTGCTTCTTCGAGAATGACACTCGAGATCTGTGCATTTGGCCTGAAGAGCCGCAATCACGTTCCGCAAGGAGGCCACCGTCGGTTTGAGTACCTGCAGACTAGTCGTCCACTCTGATGTCACATTTTCCAGGCTCGTTAGTCTCTCCTTGTGCGCTTTCACTTCTGCAGTTACCGCCGTTAGCGAATTGTGCACCTCTACTCACAAGGATGATGTTTCTTTTCGGAACTCAGCTGCATGCGCGTCAAACTTCTGGTTAATTCCAGCTTCTAATGATATAATCGTTGCCATTATTGTAGCGCCATCAGTTAGGCTAGTTTCATCTTTGGCTAACTCTGCAGATCCGTTAGAGCTCGCTAAATCAGTCTTTTTCTGTCGCGGAGCCTTCGACATTGAGGTACAAATTTCGGAAATATCCCTCAAAACAATTTAACAGCTTTGACAAGTAAGTTAAAATGTGTTATAACGTATGCAGAAATTAAATAGCAATTAGTTTGCAGAGCTCCCGACCTTGCGACTTCACATGGTAGACGCTAAACCGGAAGTCCCCCTTACGAGAGTTTTGATCCAGAGTAAAATAGATCCTCAGGCAAATCTTAGTGGAATGTCTTAAAAAGGCAAATGCAGAGAATCTGTTACGAGCTACACTACTCGCTGGTGGTATTACCTATTGATGCAATCATGTGTACTGATGTAACTTGTAATGACATTTTTCATTTTTGTGGTTATATTTTGAGATCAGTGTATGAGGCTACTGTATCTTACATGCCCTGACATGAAATATCAGCATATCATAAAAAAGTTGCTTCACTGGTGGAAAATCTGCTTTGACAAAATGTGAATGATTTTTGTATGGATATAACAAGTGTTAAAACAAATGAGGTATATCAAGCATTAATTCAGCTCAAAGCTCAAAACCCTGCTTCACCCACCTGTTGCATGAAGCTAGATGAACAAATTCAGAGTAGGTTTTGAGTTGACAAAACCAAGCAAATCCAACTTGGTTTAGATCGGATTCAGAGGGCTCACAACAGTCAATAGGCCTATAAATGTTCTGTTATCTCAGCGTTTGATTCTGACTGTGTGATTAACTGTGGAGCGCAGACACCTGAAGTCACGCAGAACATGGAGTTTAATTCAGCATCAGTTTAATTCACTTCTTTGCTGAAGATTGAGATATTTTTACTAAATATGTAATTGTGACATTCTGCCTGTGTTTGCTTTTGTCTTCATTTACTTTTAGTTTGTGTTTCCTTTGTAACCGACTACATTCTATTTTTCCTCCCAGGCATTAATCACTAAAATCATTAATTAGTCTCATTATCTAGTCATCTTCGAGAACAAGACTGTGTGTATTTTAAGTCCAGGGTCAGGTATTGTTTCTGTACAGAGCTGGTGTGGTGCACTACATGTTGTATCTTTGATGCTTTTTTCTATTGGATTTCCTGAGTTTACTTTTGTTTAATAAATGAGTTTACTTTAATAA
>NW_026128100.1:0-12839 GCF_022985175.1 Labeo rohita | reverse complement strand
AATCATGTAATGATTATTTTCACCAACGAGGAAGCTGCGAGTTACATTTATTAGGCTACTTGGTCACATGCACGAAATATAACAATGCAATTATGTGGTGAAAACAACAGACAGTTTTATAAAGAGATTCGCTGTTTCTGACGTAAGCGAAAAAAAAAAAAAAAAAAAAATTTTCCAAAAACAAGATCATCGTGATTTGCTGTTCTGTCTTAAGCGACAAGAGCGAATCAAATAATAGGATACAAACGGGCTGATAAATGTAGAGCAGTGTGATGAGCAGCTTCCCTAGACACAGTAATAATAACTTTTACCTGAGAAGATATTGCTGCTTCATTTCAGAAGATTAACTTTTCCCTTCTTTATTCTTCATAACTCGAGGATGTGTCGACACATTCTTGTGTTTCCGCTGTCTAAACTGTGCAGTAAAGTGTAGTTTGAAAGGTCGCACGTTCGGCTGTATGTTTACACTGAGCCGCTTCACACAGCGCATCACTTTCACTTCAACTGACGAAAACACAGCATTATGTCAAAATGTGCGGTTTTGGCGACTTACCTCGTAAACAGAGTCTTAAATGAGCTATGAAGTCTTAAACAGACAGCGCTGCTTTAAAGTGAAACCTGCTGAAGTCACAAACGAAACAAAAGAAAAAGAGAAGTCACTCGACTGCTTGTTTCTGATTGACTTTCGTAGCTTGAATAAAGATTCATCTGTATAGTTTATGCATACACAATTTATAGTTATGTGAAGGTTGTTTTAAAATCACTTGAATTAAAAGTTGTTATATATCTCAGAGCCTATTAAATGTTAAAAATAATGGCTTTCAATTATACTGCAGTGTTGAATGGCTATAATTAATAGGTAAAACTGAGGAAAAATGCATTTAATAGAGACACCAGGTGTCTTTAATAAGCTACTTAGTGAAAAGATGCAATTAAACACATATTTAAAGTATACTATCTTTATGTTGTTTCTACATTAATTTGGTGGTTCAATGTGAAATTATGACAAAATAAATATGCGATTAATCATGATTAATTACAGAAAAATGTGTGATTATTATTTTTTTTTAATCGATTGACAGACAGCACTAATTTAATTTCTAATTTTATAGGTCCCCCAGAAAGACATCGGCCCCCTTCAAATTTTCGATAATCCGGCCCTCAAATAAAACTAATTGAATAGTCCTGCTCTACTCCGTTAACAGGGTGCGAGAAAAATACGCACCACACTGCAAACGGAGCAGATGAAGGAGTAACACGGTGGTCTGCTCATGTTTGCCAAAAACATGCAAAGGACAAGAATCTCAGCGTTTGTAGGGACAAAAAAGATAAATAAATCCGTTTGTTGTTGTTTTTTTTTTTTTTTTTTGTAAGTAAAGGACAAAAAAAATTTTAAATATGTAAAAATGTCATTGTAGAAAGAAATAACCTTTCTGTTTTTGCAAAAAAGAGTTTCATAAAAAAAAATAATAAAAAAATTGACCGGTAAATTTTATCACGTCACCGGCCATCGGCAGGTGTGGCAAAAAGTT
Organism: Labeo rohita; assembly: GCF_022985175.1. NCBI lineage: Eukaryota > Metazoa > Chordata > Actinopteri > Cypriniformes > Cyprinidae > Labeo > Labeo rohita. The sequence goes on along the minus strand of NW_026128100.1, from coordinate 11,307 downwards.
AGTTTTAGGCCCTGCTACTTTCAGCCATGAAGAAATAAAGCTTGCCCATCCATTATGGCCTGTCCCGATTAAGGGGTCAGTGAGTGTATACTGTATTAACCTATGTTATCTAATAATCCACAAGACACAGATAGAGACGTTGTAGACCACAAGACAAACAGTGAACTGAACACAACTAATATAGTGGAGCAAATGAGGATAATTAACCAGACACACCTGAACCAAATGACAACAGGACCTTCACGGTGCCCCTGATCATTATTATTATTATTTTTTTTTTCAGTAAAATCAATGTATTTTTGTTCAATAATATTTTTCTTTTTTTCTGTAAATGACATAATTAATCCCAAAATTAGCTTTTAAAATGACACACGTTCATTTGTGTGTGTGTGTGTGTGTGTGTGTGTGTGTACTTGTTTTTGCTACATAGTGGGGACCAAATGTCCCCACAATGATAGTAAAACCTGAAATTTTGACATTGTGGGGACCGGCCTGCGGTCCCCACAATGTTAAAAAATGATTAAAAATAGTAAATGATGTTTATCTGAAAGTGTAACGATGCAAACATGTTTTCTGTGAGGGCTAGGTTTAGGGTTAGGGTTGGGTTAGGGGATAGACAATATCGTTTGGTCAGTACAAAATCTATAGAAGTCTATGGAAAGTCCCCACAATTCACAAAAACAAACATGTGTGTATGTGTGTGTGTGTGTGTGTGTGTGTGAGTGTATTGTAGTGTTTTGCACTACTGATGTTTTAGAGAGTCACCCCTTCACTGTTGTGTGTTTTTTTTCTGGATTGTGGCTGATTTGTAGATTGTATGCACAAAAAAACTCTGTATTTTCATATTTTTGCCAATTTCCCATTCATTTCCTATGGCCGGTCATTTTGACCCGAAGGCCCTGAGTGTGACTATTTTTTTACGACCACTTAGACTTTTCAAATCCTGTCCCCAATTTTTTTGTGTGTTCATATACCAAGTACCATAAAAGTCACTAAGTTTCGTACCATTCCGATGAAGCTACGATTTTTATTTTTTTTTATTTAAAAAATTCCGGTCAGAAGTGACCGAAGAACCCCAGAGGGTTAAAGGAAAACAGAGGCTGCGTCCGAAATGGCATACTCAATGAGTAGGTACTTAATTTCAATAAGTACCTACTTAACCAGCGCTAAAAGAGTAGGTACTCAACATTCAAATCTCGTTGAGTATGAATGCGATCCGCCATGTTGACGTTATCATCTGACCTATGACGTTACAACAAGCGCAACAGCTTAAAAGATATGAGCGCCTGGTTTAGTTCATCTATTTGTAAATATTTTGACGTTTATAAAATTTGCTGATTTTGTGGTCTTGCTAAAGAAACAGCTGCCCTTTTATTGTTATTGTATAACCAATACATTTGGGTTTATTTTTGTAAGTTGATTTGGGAAGTTTTTATATTTTGAAATATATAATACTAATATGACCCACAGGTTAATCCTTAACGATAATTATTTTTATTACGAAAACCCAAAACGTTATTTCTGGAATGTGTTTGTAAAATATTTATTTATTTTATGTGCAAAATTCTTCATTCACACGTAAAACTGGCATAAATCTCCTGTTTTCCTTTTTCTTGTTGAATTTCTCTCTCCTTTCATCACAGAGGCTTATAAATAACAAAAACAATACATTTTTTAATGCATTATGATGATATGAATATAATGATTTTGTAATTTTTTTCTATGTACATAATCTCATACCATGATGTACGAAAACCCTTGTCATTGATTGTTCATTGTTAGACATACTACCGTCTTTCCCTGAGCTTGTATGCAATAATATGGTCTGCAGTAATAATAATAAAAATAAAATAAGAGCGACAGGTGCACAAACACCTCATAGACAGTAACACAACAACCCTACCAAGTACGTTTTCGTTCATGTTTGCAATGCTTGCAATATCTGCATAAAAGGAGACGTCAGGCAGCTGCTGGAAGATCTCATCATTGGAGAAGACTGTTGATTTTACACTCAAAAATGTAAGTGTTACAACTTAAAAATTTCAGATTACCTCTGAATTCATTGCTAGCCCACCCCAACACTTATGAACAATAATAATGATAAATGCTGACCAATAATTAATTATATTTTTGAGTAAAACAAGCATAATGTAATTTTTCTCATCTGCCACATCATGACTACACAATAGATAAATTCAGCCAAGGCAAATACATATTAATTTTCAGTCAAGTCATGAATACATTTATTAGTTAATGAAACAATTCTATGTTATTTACTTGCAACAACAGAAAACATGAATAAATGAGTAAAATAATAATTAAAAGTAACCATGACAATAAATAATGACACATGGAACAAAGCTTTATTCAAACATATTGTTCTGACAATCACGTATTTACATTCAGTGAACCCACATCCTACTGCCACCTCAACACAGCTGTGCCAGTTCTGCAGCTGACCACTGTGCCCACCTTCACCTGTCTTTGCTGGGGTCCCTGTAATAAGAGCACTGTAAGTCATTTTGTATGAAAGCATCTGCCAAATGCATAAATGTAATATTTTTGTACATTCTTTTTCATGTCTTGGGCAAAAACACACAATAAAGCTGCTAATTTCTTACAGTTTATTTCTTCGAAGTACTACTATTATATAAATGCTTACATACATTTCATATTTTTATTTGGGGCTTTGAAAGGTTAGTTCATCAAAAAGTATAAATTCAGTCATTATTTACTCGCCTCCACACTTTCCATCTGTTTTTGTTTTCTGTTTTATTCTGAAAACACAAGGTGATTTTGGTTAAGTCTGTCCTGCTGGTTTCTGTTTGTGCAACATCAGTCAATGGAGCTTTGATGATGCTTTTGAAGCTTCTGAAACTCAGACTCCATTGACTGATGAAACCAGCAGAACAAACTTGACCAAAATCACATCATCAGTTTCTTTTAGTCTTTTACAAGATGCTCTCACTGACTCTGAGCTCAGTGATGATGAAGAGGCCACAGCAACATCTGGTCCAGATGAGGGAACAAGGGCAGGTGGAGTGACGGAGGGTCTCATCCATGGCACCAGACCATTTCCAGGATGCTGCTGTGGATTTTTACTTTCTCAGTCCAAACACCAGTCTGCAGACATTTCAGATCATACAAAGATGCACAAATATAATACAAAACTGTCACAGCACAATATCATTTGATCTCTGTATTAGAAGTAAGAAAATGATCTTACTTTATATTTTATATCAGGTTTTCCTTTTTTTTTGCCCCACAAATGTCACCATTCATTGCAGGTCCTGCTCCACCACAAAAGATCTGCAGCAAAGGCACAGAAATCAAGTATCAGAAAAGTGATGTAGTAGCTCTGTTTGAAATGACAACAATTCAAATAAACTACAGCTTAAGATTTTAAAAATGTTTAGTTCATTTATGTAATGTATACTCACTCAAAGCCTTTGGTGGCAGGCAGCATTCCTTCATCAGTCACTCTACACTGGGTACACAGACGTGTGTCTCATCTGTCCCTGTAACATTCAGACAGGATTCAGATCTGTGATTTCTACTACATTTACATGTTGAGGTAGTTGCTGAAGTGTTAACTGACTTTTTATCCAACACAATTGCTCCTCAATATATCAACAGTACTATGGACAAATGAACTACATAACTCCTGTTTAGTTCATGTATGTATGTTTATCACTTCCATTCAACTAAAGCAGTATTGGCAACAGTGAATTCTACATAAGCACACATAAGGTACACCACTCAGATGCATGTTTTACGTTGTGATGTGCTCATCTGCAATTCCTTTAGAACATTTTCCTGTCAGATGTTAAATAGACATTTAGTAATTATCTTTAAAATGTATATGATTTGTGTAAATCAACTTTGTAGACGTACGTGTGCTTACTGGAGCTCTACTGTTCGATATACATATAAATCGTCTTTTCACAGCAAAATCACAAATATACTATGCTGTTTAACATTTTTACACCTTACTATACGGTAGGTAAACAAATACGATTTTAACACAAGGAACCAGTGTTGCCAACTAAATTTTCAGATAAAGTTGCTAAAGGAAGGTCGATTTGTTGCTAAAAGTTGCTAAATGATGTTGTGACATCACGACGCAAAGTTGTCACAACATCAAATCTCAACAACAACAACAGTAAAATAATATGCGTAATATAATGTCAACATATAAATAACTATTTTTAAATACACTGAATTATTGAACACACATTTTTGAATGATTACAATTTAAGTTTTTTCTTCTAATAGTAATCTAATAATACAAGTTCTCAATAATTCTGCTTTAAGCAGTGTATTAGTAGTTAGTTAGTTAGCTACACTCTAAGAAAAATCTGTAAAATAGGGCACAATCTACTATGTTAATATGAAATTTTTTTTTTTTTTTTTTAATTATGCATGGTGGTTATAGGGTTCCAATGGATAATGGATAATGTCCTGGAAAATTACCAGTATATTTTCCATTTTTCTTATAGTGTATTAACTGATCAACAATCGCAGGTACAAGAATACTAACAAAGTGTATCATAAATGAACAATTATTATTATTATTATTATTATTATTATTATTATTATTATTATTAAATTGAACAATTGCAAAGAGCAGCAAAGTCGCTGTAACGTGGAGAGGGAGACGAGAGGATCCATACGCGAGCTTTTATTTATGGGACGAGACAAAGACATGGTCAGACAGGCAGGGTCAGAGCACTAACACACAGGTATGGCGGAGGGAGGCACAAGAGAAGTCCGTGAGGCTGGCATGGGTCGATCAACGGCGAACATAATCCATAACGTGCGACAGAAGAATAATCCTTTAACGAGCAAGAGTCCAGAAAGGCAGGCGGCGAGACAGACGAAATGAGATGGCCAGGCGAGAATACTAAACACAGGAAACTAGGAACTCAGAATACAAGGAAACTAGGAACTCGGGATACAAAGGAACACAGGAAACTAGGAACTAGGAACTTGGAACTAGGAAACTTAGGAAACTAGGAAACAGTGCTAGCACTAGGAGAGCGCTAAACGCGACTGATTATCTCCACAATTACACTCCACAATACTCGGTGCTTGCCCAGTGAAAGTCCAGGGCTTATATAGGGTTGCTGATTGGCCACAGGTGTACGGTGTAATCAGCGTGGTGGATAGTGGGAGATGCAGTCCGGGGTGTAGTGCAACAGTCTGTGTGTAATAATGGAAAGAGAGCAACATCTGGTGGTGAGCGGACCGCAGGTCACCGACCAGATTTGTGACATAGCCCCCCCCAAAGAGCGGCTTCCAGACGCTCCAACCATAAAACAGTCCAGGGGAGCGGTGGGAGGGCCAGGAGACTGAGGCAGAACCGGCAGGGCAGGAGGCCTCCAGGGCGGAGCAGGAGGAGGAGCAGGAGCCCTCCAGGGTGGAGCCGGAGGCATGGGCGCAGCTTCTCCAATGGGGAAGGCCTCTGGAGCAGATTTGGGACCAGCCGGGACCTCTGGAGCAGACTTGTGATCAGACGGGGGCTCTGGGCGGGCTTGTGATCGGACGTGACCTCAGAGGCTGACTTGAGAACAGACGTGACCTCAGGAGTGTAGTGTGCGGCCCACATACTCAGAATGGTGATCGCCATCACACTGGCAGACATGACGTGACAAGGCTCCGGGAGGCCAGACGAGACATGACTTGACTCAAGGAGATCAATGGTGACTTGACTTGGCTCACGAAAAGCTGTTTGGACTGTTCTTGATGCAGGAATGACATCTTTGACGTTGACTGACACAGGAACGACAGCTTTGACGTTTCTTGATGCAGGAAATACCGCCTTGACTTGACACAGGAGCGACAGCTGTAATTTGACTTGGCTTAGGACGAGCAGTTCTGACTAGACTTGATGCAGGAAACACAGCTTTACCTTGACTTGACACTGGAACAACAGCTGTAACTTGACTTTGGAGCGGCACCTGTGGTTTGACTTGACTCAGGAGCCGCATCTGGAAGGACCGTCATGACGGGTGCAGACTCAGGAGCAAAAAGCGTAACATGAACAGGCTGTGGCTTGGCTGGCGTGGCGGCCATCTTTGCGACAGGGTCTGGCGTGGCGGCCATCTTTGCGACAGGGTCTGGGCTCTCAGGTGAGACCTTGCTTGACCTTGAAGGAGTGACGGTTGTGACCTTGCTTGACTCAGCAAACATGGCTTTAGCATAACTTGACACGGAAGCTTGACTGGGCTTGGTAGCTGGGCTGGACTTGGAAGCAACAGCTGTAACTTGGCTTAACACAGGAACGACAGCGGTAACTTGACTGGACTTAGGAAGAGCGGCTCTGACTGGACTTGACACAGGAAACACAGCTCTAACTTGACTTGACACAGGAACGAGTGCTGTAGTCTTGCTTGACTCTGGAGTGGCAGCCATATCTTGACTAGACTCAGAAACAGCAGCTGTAGCTTGACTTGACTTAGAAGCTTCACTTGACCCAGGAAACACAGCTGCAACTTGACTTGACTCAGAAACTTGACTTAGGAAACGCAGCTGCAATTTGACTTGACTCAGAAACTTGACTTAGGAAACGCAGCTGCAATTTGACTGGACTCTGGTATGGCAGCTGTGAGGTGACAGAGCTCCGTTATCGCCGCCATTTTGTAAACGGACTCCGCCGTCGCCGCCATCTTGTGAGCGCGCACGCGCAGCTGTCTTGCAAACGGGCACCGCTATATGTGAACGTGAACGCGCTCCGGCGCGCCCGCCATTTTGCGAGCGGGTCGAGCAACCGGCATCACCGCGATGTCGCGCTCCTCCTCCACGACACCCACAGTGAACAGCGAGCCCACACACAGTAGTGCAAAGTCCAACAAAGCAGCTAATGAAAAGCGCGGACCTTCGCGTCTCAGCCTCCCCCTTAACGGCTGGTTTACTCCATCGCAAAAAATCTCAATGATAACACAGTCCGGGAGGGTAGAGTGATTAGCAATTGACAGAAATTCACAGATGTATTGCTCTAATGAACACGGTCCTTGTTTTAATCTGAATAAAGTCCTTGTAGTGTCCATACCTGTTGAATGTCCGTGGTAAAAGCTGCTGGATCCAGTTGTGACCGAGTATTCTGTAACGTGGAGAGGGAGACAAGAGGCGAGGGGATCCATACACGAGCTTTTATTTATGGGACGAGACAAAGACATGGTCAGACAGGCAGGGTCAGAGCACTAACACACAGGTATGGCGGAGGGAGGCACAAGAGAAGTCAGTGAGGCTGGCGTAGGTCGATCAACGGCGAACATAATCCATAAGAATAACAGAAGAATAATCCTTTAACGAGCAGGAGTCCAGAAAAGCAGGCGGCGAGACAGACGAAACGAGATGGCCAGGCGAGAATACTAAACACAGGAAACTAGGAACTCGGAACTCGGAACCTTAGGAAACTAGGAAACAGTGCTAGCACTAGGAGAGCGCTAAACGCGACTGATTATCTCCACAATTGACTCTATGCACGATCACTTCCGCGTTTGGTCTCAGTCCGCTCAGTTACATCCGGTGCAGCACCGGAAGCCGTTTTCGCTATTGGTTATAACTGTGTGAAACTGGAGCAGGAGAAGATACTTACATACTTTACTCGCTGTTTACAAGAGCTTCCCTGCATAAATGTAAATGACGTTAATCGTATCGTGAGGCAATCAGCTCAACAGTGAGAAAGGGAAGGGCTTCAAATGATGTATTTAGAGTTACATCGACAATTTTGAGGGCGAGTATTGTCAGGCTATAATGTTATACGAATATCGATTCTAGCCATCTTCGTTTCTCACAGTTTATGTCTTTGCATGTATGTATGTATTTATTTATTTATATATCTATCTAGTTACATTTTATGTACATTGCATCTTATGTGATTTTTTTATTAATATACATTATGGATTTTACTTTATGAACGTTACTAACTATAAATAATATCTCAGTTTTTAGTAAGGCTCAGGCGACAGGAGCGATCTGCGTGAGGGCGACATGTTTCAGGTCGATGAGGAAGTCAGAGAAGCCGCATAGTTTGGGAGTAGGAGGACTTCAGTCAAGACAATCAAGACTTTAGCTAAGCAAAGTTAAGGTTTTAAATAGAGATGCACCGATCGACTTGTGTTGTGCCAGATGTTGCTTGTGCAGCCACATCAGAACTGTTTTGTGTCTCCGTGCAACACAGCGTTTCGTTACTGAATAAATCCACGCTTTTTAACGAATCAAATGAGTCAGTGATTCAGTAATCCATTCATAAAGGCAGCTGTTGCCTCGTTTCTGAATGAATCAGCTGTTTGAACGAATCTGTTGAACTCACGTATTTAAACAGCCTTTTGCTGCCACCTACTGGTTTGTTTTCAATTTATTTTCATTTCAATGCCTACAGGTGTAGAAAACACACACACCAAAATAATAATAATAATAATAATAATAATAATAAACGAACACAAATAATCATTTAATATTGTATTTACACAACATCACCGTACATGAAAAGTTTAACACTGCATCAAAGTTATTTATATTTGCATTTCTGCATTATAAATGTTCAGTTATATTTATGTTTACATTACTGCATTGCATCTGTTCAAAGTTATATATAGTTACATGTTTACAGTATTGTATTGAAACTATTTATTAAATGTAAAAGTTTACATTCCTGCAGTGCAGACAACATTGTATAAAATATACGTTTATATTATTTATTACGAAAATAAATCTAAAATCATCAATCTTCAACAGATGTTTTCCTGTCTTTAATCCTTTGCCCAAGCTTTCACTAATGGGCCATTCTGGTAATTACTATAATGTATAACTATATAATACTATATTGTAATACTTAAATTATAAATCGCTGTCAAATTAATCTTATGAAAGAGTTTTGCCGCTAGTATATTTCGCTATAGAATGCGCTATGCGGAAGTAAATGGGCTGGCCGAGATTCTACCGGAAATACGTCAGCAGCGTTCGTGCATAGAGTCTATTACACTCCACAATACTCGGTGCTTGCCCAGTGAAAGTCCGGGGCTTATATAGGGTTGCTGATTGGCCACAGGTGTATGGTGCAATCAGCGTGGTGGATAGTGGGAGATGCAGTCCGGGGTGTAGTGCAACAGTCTGTGTGTAATAATAAAAAGAGAGCAACATCTGGTGGTGAGCGGACCGCAGGTCACCGACCAGATTTGTGACAGTCGCGTGATGTGTGTACTGCTAGACATCTTTAGTTTCCTCTTTCTGTGCAGTTTTAATGGAAAATATGTGCCTTTTTATTGTCTAAGTCACTTATCAAAAGTTGATAAAAGTTGCCAAACAAATTTTAAAAATTGCTAAATTTATTGCTAGGTGCTGTTGGAAGAAAAAGTTGCTAGGGTAGTCTGAAAAGTTGCTAAATTTAGCAACAAAATTGCTAGGTTGGCAACACTGCAAGGAACCGTGTTTTGGTTCGTAATACTCACATTTGTAAACACCTTCGTCGCGGTTCTCAATCACGTTCGATGATGACGTATTGCTCTCCCGTGGACTCCTGGGATTGAAAAGTATCCATCGATGAACACTCCAAAATCGGGGCTGAAGCAGTAGGACATCCGGGGATTTCTCGCCTACTCTGTTAGCTTTCAAACGTACTTCCTTCTTCATGTACTCTTTTTGCCTACTATATAGTAGGTTAGTAGGCATATTCGGACGCACTTTCAGTAGACGTACGTCTGAATCTCGCGAGAATTAGTGCTTTTGCCTACTAATTCTCGCCTACTCTTTTATGAATACTAAGGATTCGGACATACTTATTCACTCGCCTACTGCTTTTCCCCTACTATATAGTAGAGAAGTAGGCGGTTTCGGACGCAGCCAGTAACTACTGTGGGTCAAACAAAGCACATGAGGAAAACACAACAAACAATCCCTAGGTCTGACAATATGCATATTTATTTATTGGTTAAAAACACAACTGATTATATAAGATAATACAAGTTTTTGTTTTAAAAGTTACGTAATGTGTCCAAATCACTGATGGTCATTTGGGCTTATATTTAGGATGTCTTTGACTATCACTGTGTTTGTGCTTAAGATCATACATTTGATTTCAGGGTTTGTATTATGTCTTTTTGAAATACACACAAAAAATTGTCTGCTTTTTTTTTTTGCTATTAACAAGGACAAAAACAGCACAACAGATTCTCATAAAGGCAAAACAGTTTTTAATACAAAAAATGGGGAAATATATAAAAACCTGAGATTTGACATATCAATAACAATATCACTTAAACTTTGTTCAGATTTGTTGAAATGAGGCAGTGGGTGTGATCAATGGGCCAAATTCTTTGACTCCTCTTCCACATCATCATAATCTGTTATTAAAAACAAAATCTTAAATCATGTCAAATGCTGTAATTGGATAAATATTAAGTCTAAAAATGTTATATTTTTTACTTTACTATTATTTTTATAATATTAAAAGTATTAAAATAGAAATAAAGACATATAAAGAACAAAAGGGTTATAGTAACTTACCCAACAGGTTTCTCACATCTTCACTGACACTCGTCACATCATCATACTCCTCCTGAACTCCCTCTGATCAAGAATGACATAAAAACATGTCAGATCAGTTTATAAAACACTTTAATTTGAAGGATCCTTTTTCCATTAAGTGACTTGATTACAACAAACAAATAACTGATACTCATTTAAACATGCAAAGGTTTATAAAAAATGTAGGTCTGTGTATCTCACCTGTTACACCTTGAGAGCTCAGTTTATTAATGATGACATCATCATAATTCTCTGGTGTGTTCACTACACATGAAAATAAGATTCAAAATTAAATATGGGGAAAAACCCAGTAAGATAGTAATTTAAAATATTATCTGTAACAATCTGGATTTTAGAGGAATATTTAAAAAAAAAAAAATGATAAAAAAGTAAAACACTTTTTTTGATACCAGAGTTCTGTCCGCTCGTCATGACATCATCATAGCTCTCAGGTGTGTCTTCTACAAATTCACACATTCATCACATTGAGAACAAATGTAAAATATATATCTTGAATTTATTGTATTATTTTAATTTATAAATAAAAGTGTTATATGCTGTTGTAGAATAACAGAGTGACACCTGTTTCACGATCTGGTTTCAGTCCATCAGTGATGACATCATCATAGTATCCCGGTGTGATTTCCTTCACCATCTCTTCTGCATCAACAAGAATATGTTTGGATACAAAATATGTTGTTGCTGCAGGTAAGATAGTATAATGCTAGTATAGTATAATTATATAATTATATAATTAGATAGTTATACATCATAGTA
>NW_026128099.1:45581-123194 GCF_022985175.1 Labeo rohita | reverse complement strand
TTTGTAGGATATCTGTTTGCTACACCCTTATTACCCAAACGTAACCTATTGTTCCCTTATACTTACACGTAGGTACAATATAAATACGAAACATTCACCGTAACTTTAGTTTACTTACGCAGTTCTTTGCAGGTTGTATATCTGGTTGTTACTCTCTATTACCAAAACGTAACATATTGTTCCCGTATACCTACATGTACATTCTTTAATAGGTACACTATAATTACAGAAACGTACACCGTAAATTCAGTATACTTACGTAGTTCTTTGCAGGTTGAATATCTGGTTTGTTATCCCCTTATTACCCAAATATAACATATTGTTCCCTTATACCTACATGTACGTACTTTATAGGTACACTATAATTACAGAAACATACACCGTAAATTCAGTATACTTACGTAGTTCTTTGCAGGTTGAATATCTGGTTTGTTATCCCCTTATTACCCAAATATAACATATTGTTCCCTTATACCTACATGTACGTTAATGATCGAAATATGTCCCTGTGTAGCGCAGCGGAAAACTCAAACGCGGATACACACGAGTGAGTAGGTAAACCACGCAGTTTGATCTGAGAACGCTCCAAAACGGAGTTGAGATTTCCACCAAGAAATCCGCGTTCTCACACGCACGCACACACAGACAGGTAAATAAAGCGCTCCGAAGAGCAGAGAGTTTACTCACGTGAGTTGAAGGAGATTCGGGACCGAGAGTTGAGCCTCGCATGAACTCAATGTCTGGTGCTGGATCGTCACCTACTTCCTGCTTAAATACCTGCGTGAAGTTACTTCCGGGTCCTCGTGACCTCACGTGACTCGGTGCGTGTGACAGTACCCCCCCCTCCAGGACCGGCACCAGACGGTCCCGGGATGGAGGATACCCGACGACGGTAGTCCTGGATGAGAGCTGGGTCCAAGATGAACCGCCCAGGAACCCAAGACCGCTCCTCCGGACCGTAACCCTCCCAGTCGACGAGATACTGGGTGCCACGGCCCCGAGGACGCGAATCGAGGATTCGCCGGACGGTATACGCAGGACCACCGTCTATGATCCGGGGCGGAGGTGGAGCAGGAACCTGGGGAGACAGAGGGGAGAAGAAGACATGTTTGAGTTGTGACTGGTGGAAAACAGGATGGATCCGGAGAGTAGTGGGCAGCTGGAGCCTGAAGGTGACAGGGTTTAACCGGTGGGTGATCTTGAAGGGTCCGATGAAACGAGCAGTGAGTTTTTTAGAGAGTCAGTCTTTAAGTTGATATTGCGAGTGGATAAATAAACCCTGTCACCAACATGGAACAATCGTCCCGGTGGGTGCCGGCGGCGATGCTGAGTGGTGTAGCGGGTGTTGGCTCTTCTGATGGCGGTGCGTGCATGGTTCCAGAGCCGCCGGCACCGACGGACCAACTCTTGGGCAGACGGGACATCCACCTCCGGTTCTTGATGTTCGAACACCGGAGGTTGATACCCGTAGCATACCTCGAATGGACTCAGGTTAGTGGCAGAGGACGTGTGAATGTTATTGGAGAGTTCAGCCCAGACGAGGTAGCGTGCCCAGGAGCGCTGATGCTCGCCGGCAAAGCATCGGAGGAAGCGCTCCAGCTGTTGGTTGGCCCGTTCCGTCTGACCGTTAGTCTGTGGGTGAAATCCGGACGACAGACTAGAGGTGGTCCCGATCAGACGGCAGAAGGCCTGCCAGAACTTGGCTGTGAACTGGGGCCCTCTGTCCGAGACGATGTCCTTGGGGAACCCATGCAGACGGACTACGTGTTCGAGTATGAGCTCCGCAGTGGTCTTGGCAGAGGGGAGTCCGGTGAGAGCCACCAGGTGCACAGCCTTGGAGAACCGATCCACAATGGTCAGGATGGTGTTCTTCCCTAGAGATTCGGGGAGTCCAGTGACGAAGTCGATGGAGATGTGGGACCAGGGTCGTTTGGGGATGGGGAGGGGCTGCAGCTCGCCGGTGGAAGGGGTGTTGTTAGTCTTGGAGCGAGCGCAGGTGTTACATGCCTGGACGTACAGCTGTACGTCTCTCCTCAACGTCCTCCACCAAAACGCCCTGGCGATGAAAGTGATGGTCCTCTGGACTCCCGGGTGTCCTGCCAGAGTGGAGTCGTGCCCCCACTGGAGTACTTCCTGGCGTAAGGTGTCGGGTACGAAGAGACGTCCAGTAGGGGTTTCCGGAGGTGGAGGATTTTGGCTGTGACTCTGGCGGACTCTCTCTTCTAACCCCCACCGGAGGGGAGCCAAGATGACGTGATGAGGCAGGACAGGCGCGGCCTCCGTGGTGGTGGAGTCTCGCTGATGTTGGCGGGAGATGGCGTCCGCTTTGCTGTTCTTCGAACCGGGCCGGTAGGATAGCTGGAAGTTGAAATGTTCGAAGAACAGGGCCCACCGCGCCTGCCTGGGGTTAAGCTGTTTGGTCTGGCGGATGACGGTGAGGTTCTGGTGGTCGGTCCAGACGGTGAATGGGTCGCCGCCGCCCTGGAGCCAGTGACGCCATTCCTCCAATGCCCACTTGATGGCCAACAGTTCACGGTCCCCTACCCCGTAACGCTGCTGAGTGGGATTGAATTTTCTAGAGAAAAAACTACATGGGTGTAGTTTACCGTCTGGACCACGTTGCGAGAGGACGGCTCCTACGCCCACATCGGAGGCGTCCACCTCAACAACGAAGGGTTTGTCCGGGTTGGGGTGGGTGAGGACTGGAGCGGTGGTGAACAGGTGGCACAGGGTCTTGAAGGCTTGGATGGCTTCGGGGGTGAGGTGAAAGGCTCCATGAGATGGTTTGGTGAGAGCAGTGAGAGGTGCTGCAGTTGCGCTGAAGCCCTGGATAAATCGCCTGTAGAAGTTGGCGAACCCCAGAAAACGCTGCAGCTGTTTGAGCGACGAGGGTAGGGGCCACGAACGCACAGCTTCCAGCTTCTGGGGATCCATGGCCACACCCTGAGGGGAGATGACGAAGCCGAGGAATGTGGTGGAGTGCTGGTGAAAAGCACATTTCTCCAACTTGCAGTACAACTGATGGGCCAGCAACCTACGTAGCACTGCTCGGACATGCTGGGTGTGTTCCTCCAGGGTCTTGGAATATATGAGGATATCGTCTAGGTAGGCGTAGCACCAACGACCCAGCATGTCCCGGAGGACGTCATTTAATGAACTGTTGAAATACAGACGGACTGTTGCACAGACCAAACGGCATAACGAGGGTCTCGTAGTGGCCGGTGGGGGTTATGAAGGCCGTCTTCCACTCATCGCCCTCCCTGATGCGGACCAAGTTGTAGGCGCTCCGTAAGTCCAGCTTCGTGAAGAAGCGGGCACCAGAGAGGGCGTCCAGGGCGGTGTTGGTGAGAGGGAGTGGATGACGGTTCTTGATGGTGATCTGGTTCAGCCCCCGATAATCCACACAGGGACGAAGACCCCCGTCCTTCTTCTTGACGAAGAAAAACCCCGCGGCCGCCGGGGGAGCTGGAAGGGCGGATAGTGCCGGCCCGGAGCCCTTCCGCTACGTACTCCTCCATCGCTTGATGTTCGGTGGCAGACAGGGAGTACAGGTGGCCGCGAGGGAGCACCGCGCCCGGCACGAGGTCAATGGCGAGATCGTAGGGACGGTGAGGTGGAAGCTGGGTAGCGCTGCGCTTGCTAAAGACCTCGGCCAGGTCGCGATACGGGACAGGGACCTCTTCCAGGTTGATATCGGAGGCCTCGGACTCCCCTGAACACGTCCCAACCGGCGCCCGGAGACAGAGCTCCTGACAGGTCGCCCCCCCAGTGGACTATCTTGTGGTTGGTCCAGGAGATGAAGGGGTCGTGAGCAATGAGCCAAGGATGTCCCAGGATGACGGGTGGAGAGGTGATCTTGGTGATGAATAGTTGGATCTTTTCGGAGTGATTGCCAATGATGAGGTGAATTTCTTTGGTGCGTCGGTTGACAGGGCTGAAGTTGAGGGGGCGACCGTCGATGGCTGTGATCGTTAACGGTTGGGATAACACCTCAGTCTCAATCCCCAGCTGGGCAGCAAAATCCTGATCGATAAAGTTACCAGCCGCACCTGAGTCAACAAAAGCGGTGGTCACGATCCGTTGGTGGCCCACGAGGATTGATACCTGAAGGAGCATCCGAGATTCGGCGGGACAGGTTTTGTTCGTCACCGGACCAGGCAAAGACCTCCCCCTCTTTACCTGGTCTGGCCGTTTCCCGGCCGGAGAGGGCAGATTGCTCGATGGTGATCTGGGGAGCGCAATAGGCACATAGACCCTCGCGGTAGCGTCTAGCCCTCTCTGCCGCCGACAGGGAGGTGCGTCCTATTTGCATGGGTTCCCCGGCTCCGGATGAGTGGGCCTCTGAGGCGATAGGTGGAGGAGGAGAGGGCGCAGCGACAGTGTAGGTGACGGGTGAATCCAGGGTCCTTGTGCGGGGGAAGGTGCCTGTGGAGGAACGAGAGACAGGGTTAGTGCGGTGTGGGTGGTGACGCATCCTCTGATCGACCCGGAGGGCCAGCTGGATCATGCCCTCCAGGGTGTCAGGGAGCTCCCGCACAGCCAATTCATCCTTGAGCCTGATGGAAAGTCCCTCGTAGTAGGCTGTGCGGAGAGCGGCGTCACTCCAGGTAGTTTGTACTGACAGGGTGCGGAACTCTGTGGTGTAACGGCTGACGCTGCGTTCCCCTTGTCTTAGATGATATAGCCGTGAGTCTACCTCCACCTCGCTCTCAGGGTGTTGGAAGGCGGCCCTGAGCTGGTTGGTAAATGCTGGATACGAGTGGGCGGAGTCGCCGTCGGCCTTCAGGACCGCCGTAGCCCACTCGGCTGCCTGCCCGGTGAGAAGTGAGACGAGCAAGGCGATCCGGCTGCGGTCTGTGGGGTAACGTGATGGCTGGAACTCAAAGATGAGAGAGAGGTTAGTGAGAAAGACATCACACCGGGCACCGGATCCATCCCACTTATCCGGGAGTGAAATTTTGGGTTGGTGGGCGGGGCGGATTGGTTCCGCGGGGGCGATCTGTGCAGCAGCCAGGTCATCATAGTCTGCTTGCAGGGTAGTGAGATCCGATTGGAGCGCCCCGCACTCCGCCCGAAGACCCGCGGTCTCGGCACGAAGCGCGGTAACCTCCGCTCGGAGTCCCACCATCTCCTGCTTCAGACCCATGATTTCCATGGACTGCTGCTGGATCACACCCCACAGTTGTTCCAAATCCGCCGGGACCATTTCGGGACCAGACATTCTGTCACGGAGTCAGACGAGAAATGAATGATCGAAATATGTCCCTGTGTAGCGCAGCGGAAAACTCAAACGCGGATACACACGAGTGAGTAGGTAAACCACGCAGTTTGATCTGAGAACGCTCCAAAACGGAGTTGAGATTTCCACCAAGAAATCCGCGTTCTCACACGCACACAGACAGGTAAATAAAGCGCTCCGAAGAGCAGAGAGTTTACTCACGTGAGTTGAAGGAGATTCGGGACCGAGAGTTGAGCCTCGCATGAACTCAATGTCTGGTGCTGGATCGTCACCTACTTCCTGCTTAAATACCTGCGTGAAGTTACTTCCGGGTCCTCGTGACCTCACGTTTAGTACAACACACAATCAGTTAAATAACTGGAAAAACAAAGTTTGTCTAATTTTATGCATTTTAATAAAAATTAGAAGAATTACTGTTAAATTACATTGCATTTCCAATATAATCAGTGATATTCCCTGGTACATATTAAGAGTGTTAAACAAAGTTTTGAATTTTAGCTCTTTAATAAACATAAAGAATTGTTTTACATTGTTTCCAATATGTACAATGTTATTTGCATTAAGTGAGGGGGAACAGCTCTCAGCTAAACACTTTGTTTTTGTGGATGCTGTTTGTTGCATGTTTCCTTTTTACGTCTACACTGCATTGCTGTTGCTGTGAGAAAATAACCTTGGTGTGAAGATTGTGATGGTTCCTCATGACCATTTCTCATGTTCTAAGCTGTGCATGTTTTGAGCAATTACTACTTCTCTGAAGCAGACATGTGTGTTGATGTGTTGATCCCTGTAGCAGATTCATCACAGGAGGAGACAGACATGACAGTTTGCATGCAATGCCTTGGCCTTCAGCATGCTCAAGTGGGACATAACATCCTGTCTGACAGTCGCCACTGTGGTAGTTTTCAATCGTTTTAACCCCCGCTATTCTAGTTCTGCAGTTGCCAAGGTGCTGCATAAGCTGGGTGCTCGGATGTCTTCCCTAACTCTTGCTACCCAGGTCACACCCACTCTGCTAAGGAATGCTTTGCAAGTCCAGTGGTTTATTCTAAATCCATTCTGTGTCACACTACGGAAGTGCAATTTGATTTGTTTTGGTTGTGGTCCACGATGATGATGTGCTTTCTACAGTGGCCTCAGATTTTGAGAAGCTCATAGCTGATTTGTGCTGTTCTCTTCTTCCAAGCATAAAGGAGAAATGTGCTGGAGTGCTATCTTTGGCTAACTTTTTCTGACATTAAAGAAAAGAATGAAACCTTTCTTTTAGCTCTCTCACCACAAGAAGTTATATTTGGGAAGTAGTCACTGCTGTCTGCAATCTACAGATTTTTGCAGCTCTTATGGGGCAGAAAAGTGCACAGTTGCTTATGAGCTCCCTTGTAAGAATTTGGGCCCACAAAACAAAACAGGCAAAACCACACTAGTGGGAATACTAGAGTTCAACAACTAAAGGCCCTTTCACACGGGACGCGGCAGTCGTGAGTGTCTAGTTCATTTTCATTGGGAGACATGTGGAAGGCGGCAAACCGCGGGCGGTTTCACTGGCGGCGCGGAGGCAGAGTGCAAGCGGTCCTCGTGCACCCAAATCCTGTCACTTTTTGAGCATGGCACTTCACGGCAGGCGCCGCCAAAGATAAAAGTATTTTATCTTTTTGTGAGCGGCAGCGGTGGCCGCGTCGGGTTTAACCAATCAGTGAACAGATTACTAACAACCAATCATAGAACATTTAGCTGAACTTATAACAGACAGTTGAAAATGGAGGAGAAGATTGTTTTTTATGCTCTTAAGGCAATTCTTTAAAAAAAAAAAAATCCACTTGTGCCAAACGTAAAAAAAAAAAAAAAAAAAAATGACAATAATTAATGACAGGATGACACAAACACAAGTTTCCATTATGTTTTATTTAGTTTTTAAAAAATAAAAATGTGACCTTGACAGTTGTAACTATGGCAACATCCACCCGAGACCGTGTCGCGAATACCGCCTCAACGGCGCAATACGCTTCCACTACAAGAGAAGGTGGCAGCCGCACGCAGATTTCACCGCACACCGAGTCCCGTGTGAAATGGCCTTAAGGCCTCTCGGTCTCAGGTTCTCAGTAGCAGCTCCTGAATTCTGGGCTCGTTCTTGGAGGCCAAGCCTCTGTTGGAAAGTGTGGTTGAGCCAGACCTCTTGAATGAGCAGTCCTCATATCCTTTCTGTTTATGCAGATGCTTTTGACTTTCTGCAATCAGAGAATGCAATGGTGCCCGCAGATTGAGATGAACAAGGCCCTAGGGCCAGGGGCGTGTCTAAAGCATTTTAAATGGGGGGCCAGGCTAGGGCACAGCCTCAAAAGAGGGTGGCCACAAAATGAGCGGGGGAGCAGGGGATGGCGGGGTTTCATTGGTCATAACAGCACTTTGTGAGATTGCAATGAACAAAGAGTGACAGCTTGTTAGTAATTTTAATGGGAGTGCTCTTTGCAAGCTTTCTAGGCAGTAATCAATTTAAAATGTAGAACTTTTGTTTTTTTGGGAATGAGATAACAGTGATTGACAGTGATAGCTATAGCAATGGACGAAAATGTAGAGCACCTTCACTAATTTCAGAAGCACCCTCAGTGACTAATTTCTGGAAACAGTTTGGTTAATACGCTTTTATTGTATAACTATATACAAAAACAACAAAATACAAATAAGTAAAATAATTTAATAAATGCGTATTTACAATAAGCACTTAACTCAAATAAGTATTAAGTAATAAAATAAATACATAAAGAAGGCTGACTACAATCAGCTTGCTTCCATTTAGTAAAAATGCCTATACACCTGGAAAAAAAAAATCTTTTCTGGTCTTCAGTGGTGCGAGGGCAATGTTTGAGCGTGTACACACAATATCTGAGTGAAAGCAGAGCCAATTCATAAACGAACAATGCATATTTAAAAGCACACATCCAGTTTTGTGTGAGCAAGAAATGAAATCCACTTGCAAGTGGAGAGATTCATGTTCGCGCATTCCATGGAATTGAAGTTAAATGTAATTTCAAAAAATTTACCCCTATGACTGGTTTTGTGGTGTTACATTATTGCGCTCTCAACATTTGTGACCCTGGAACACAAAACCTGTCATAAGGGTAATTTTTTTTTAAATTAACATTTATACATCATTTTGAATACTGATTGAATTCCATTATTGTATGGTTTATACAATAATGGACGATATTTGGTCGAGATATTACTATTTTAAAAATATGGAATTTGAGAGTGCAAAAAAATAATAATAATAATAAAAAAAAAATCTAAATATTGAGAAAATTGCCTTTAAATTTGTCCAAATAAGGGACAATAAAGTTCTTAATAATGCATATTACTAATCAAAAAATTAAGTTTTGACTGGTTTTGTGGTCCAGGGTCACATTTGTTATTAAGATTATACTATATAAACTGCCTAAAATTAAGTATAAAGAAGAAGATCCACCACTACTAGATATCTGGCAGGGGGGCCACCTGGGGTGGCCAGCCAGATTTCAGTGGGGGCAAGTGCCACCCCTGGCCACCATGTAGACACGTGTTTGTGTTTAGCTCCAACGTGTTTGTGTTTAGCTGCTATTTCAAAAATGGCGATCAAAAGTTTCTGTTCGTCTTGTTGGTCATGGTAACTTCACCCCTAGCCCCTGACACAAGTGGTTCTTACTAATAGACCAACAAAGTTTTGGTGCTACTTATGAACCACTTTTTCTGGTTCAGAGCTGGTGCCTTGGGTGTAAAATAAGCCAATTTGAAATTAGGCTCTGAACCAGCACTCAAACTGCCTTGGTGGAAAAGGGGTTTATATTATGGAGTCAGGCTTCAGCGATGTTTTCTGGTCCCCAAAAAAGCATGGTGATTTGCAACTCTGGACTTGCGTTGTTTGAATCAATGATTCAAATGAACGATTTCAAAATGCCAGGTCTATTTTGTCTCAAATCCTGAGAGATTGGTTCATGGCTTTTATGACAATTTTTTTTCTTTTTCATATTTAATGTGAAGAGGCACAGGAAAATCTTCTCTGGCAGAGTAAAAGTGAACCTATGAACGGAAGCGTCTCGGGAATGTGCGGAACCCTGGTTTCTTAAATAGGAAATGAGATGCTGCATTGTTGGTCATTTTCTTACTTTTCTTCTAATTTAAATGCTTTCTTCATAATAGAAAATCTGAGGGGAGATGGCACGAGCCATCTCTTATGACATATGTGACTTATTCTTCAGAGGTGGTGCAAAGTGGCACTAGTCAATGAATTGGGGTGATGGCATAAGGGCTTCAATCAATCCTCCCACCTGAGTGTATTGTCAAGAATAGCTTATCATTTTACACCTTTTATTTCCTAAGTCTCGATTCTGTTCATCTTCTGATCTGTCCATCTTTTCTGCAGTGATTGTGATTATTGTTGAGTTTGCAGCATTTGCTGCTCCTACTGTGATTCTACTTCAGATCATCTGTGCAAGAAGAGCTGGTGAGTTTTTGAGATGATTCACATTGATCTGGAACAATCTGCAATCATGAGAGCTCAATAAAATGTTTTTGTATTGAATTATTTTGCAGGGGCAAAGGACTCACAGCACCTCGAGGAAATAGTAATGAATACAATATTAGAATAAAATACTCTCTACAAATAACAGGCCAGATTACAGCAAGATTCAAGATTCAGTGCAGAGAAAACTACCTACATCAGTGGTTCTCAATCCTGGTCCTCGAGGTCCACTGCTCTGCGCATTTTGCATGTCTCCCTTATTTAACACACCTGATTGAGATCATCAATTCATGGAGATAGATCCATGAACTAAACTAATGAGCTGATGACCCCCAGGACCAGGATTGAGAACCACTGACCTACATATTGCTGCTAAGTTGAACAGTATCTACTAATGGCAAATAAACCAAAAACTAAAAGAGGAGAAAACAGTCTTGAACCAGCACTAATACATATTAAAATCTTTTTTAAACTACTCATGACCACTTTTACAAGAATTTATCACATTTTATTGTAGGCTTATTTATCATGTAAAATTTAGTCTTGTGGAATTTATATTTAATTATCTGTTTAGATAGATTTAATATTACTAATAGATTTATATTACAACTATAGATTTATAAATGTATCTATGGTTCTAAATGCAGGCTCTGAACCAGCACTCAAACTTCCTTGGTGGAAAAGGGGTTTATATTATGGAGTCAGGCTTCAGTGATATTTTCTGGTCCCCAAAAAATACATGGTGATTTGCGATTCTGGACTTGTGTTGTTTGAATCAATGATTCAAATGAATAATTTCAAAATGCCAGGTCTATTTTGTCTCAAATCCTGAGGGATTGGTTCATGGCTTTTATGACAATTTTTTCATATTTCATGTGAAGAGGCACAGGAAAATGCAGGTGATTGTTTCTTCATAACAAATGCTATACTGATTAATTTAAAAAAAAAAAAAAAAAAAGGCATTATTGGCCTAATAATGATTAATAGGGTAGTCTTAAGAACTATGGAACATGGATTTCAGATATTCCAAAAGTTGGCATAGATTAAATCATTAAGAGCCTGATGAAGTGATTAAATAAATATATAAGCAAACAAACAAATAAATAAACCTTATTAGTGAGCATGACCCTGGGACTCTACTAAAAGAGTTCACACTTTAAACTAAACTAAAATGAACTAAATTTTGGGTTAGAGAAACTGAAGCAAGAGAGCAGATCCCAGTTAGAGGGTTTATTTGAATTATTTCTGCATGATGTAGTACATGCAAACTGTGTGCACGTATATGTGTGGTCTACAACGAACAGAGGAAACAAAAATATAATGTAAAGGTTGTTAACGTAAACAGTGTTATGACTATACAGAGAATTAACATTATACATATCAGTAGCGATAATAATTCAGGTTATCAAAGGTCAAATGTGAGGTAGTAACTGTAAACCATAGCTTTATCTTCATTCGGTAAAGCGTATTCATGTCACAGTTAAACAGCTGCATGCAAGTGTATCTAGTACAGTTCACAAATGACAGTAACAGAATATGTAAAAGATTTAAGTTTGATCAGCTTGGAAGGTAAACAGAAACTTACTTCTTAATCATTCACTCACAGGAACAACAAACATGCAGTAGTCTGTATTCTTGCAAACGAACCAGAAGTCAGTCTTTCCACCTATAGACTGCCCCTGCTGCTTGTTCAGGCACATCTAGACTTGTCCAGACATGTACAAACATTATTTCTGTTATATAGATAAAGACAGGCGTTGTTGGGCTTTCGGACAGTCTAAATGGCTGTGTATGTTAGCTTATCTTGCTAATTGGTTAGTTTGAAAACGTTGGGTAAAAATAGGAAACAAATATACTTTTATTTTTCAAGAACTTTTGAGGTAAACATATGCAAATCCTTACCCTCTCCAGTGTAGAAAAGTGTACTTTTTTTTTTTTTCTTTTAAACTGCTGGGTTAAAAACAACCTAGTGCTGGGTGTAAGGATCCATCCACTGGCCCAAACGCAGAGTCCAGTTGTCTGGTTGAAGGTTTAATGCATGTTCGGTCTTTTCACAGCGCTTCTGCAAAGTCCACTTAGTTTATCAAGGTTTACTTTCAATTTTAATCTAGCTCCATGTTTAATCTGACTCCAATTTCATACGATCGTAAATTTAGGCGGGTTCTCTAATTTAAACTAATCACAAATACAGATTATGTCTTAATTTGGATATTTGATTATTCTGGATCAGACTACACTTTAATCTACTAGAAATAATGATTTCAGAAGAGATCCGATTGAATCAAATATAACAATTTATTTGTCAGGTAAAAACGGTACAGCATGCATGCGATCAGAGGATTCATTGCAAAATTTAATAGATAATAGAGTGAAAGTTCATTTGTATGTGTTTACAAACTCACGCGATTTTAAAACAGCAGGACAGCAAACAACAGAACAAAAGCTTTGATTAATCTATATTAATTTATACAGTGAACACACATTCAGAAGAATTTGACAAATTGAGGAGGAGTTTCTACATCTGGAAAAGCTGTTGGAAAAAGAGGAGATCCGGGCAGCAATGGTGTAAAAAAAACAAACAGACAAACAAAAAAAAAAAAAACTCTCTCCAAAACAACATTTCCTCACTAGAGCTCTCATCTTTAACAAATTCAGTCATTTATTTTAACTATTATATTGAATTTATGACTGAACAATGGCTTGTTACATACAGAGAAAGCATGAGCTAATTGAATAGAGTATCTTTGTTATTGTACAAGTACAATAAGATTTAGTTTGAAACTTCCAAACTGATACTAAAGCTCAAAAATACAAATTATTTCAAATTTCAATATAAAATGTTCAATTATAAAAAGTTTGCAGCAGTATTAAAATAGTGCAAATAGCTAAGATGTGCAATGCAGCATTAAAACTTAACCGGTAC
This sequence comes from Labeo rohita, assembly GCF_022985175.1. NCBI lineage: Eukaryota > Metazoa > Chordata > Actinopteri > Cypriniformes > Cyprinidae > Labeo > Labeo rohita. The sequence continues at coordinate 110,543 of NW_026128099.1, read as the reverse complement.
AATCAGAAGACATAATGTAATAAAAACGGTAGGGGTGAATAATTATTCCATGTACATTTAAGGTTAATGTGTGTACTGGGTTACATTTTAGTTACAGCAGCTGTCACTGTGTTGATATGAAATTAGTTGTGCCAGACAATTTTGGACACTTTTACACTGACGCATATAATACTACCTGCCTGACATTGGTATGTGTTATTCAGGTGTCAAAGATGTGCAGAATTGAATGAAGAAATCTCAAAGACAGTGCCAGAAGGAAGCTGGAAAGGTAAAGTCTTCAAAGTGTGCCACATTAATCAAACATTGTGGTGTCAATACGTAATAAGTTACAGCGCAAATCAGAAATGTAAAAAATAATTCCTGTACTGGTGATTTTAAAATGTCAGTGAACTTTGTCCACAATTGTTAACCACCTCAATCTGTATTCTGTTTTAGGGTTTTAAAAATTCCCTCATATTCAGAGCTTTCGCTCTCAGTTCTCTCTCAAAAAGCTTTTCTTATGCTATTTGTTTTTTCTTATTTTGCAGATGCAGTGATGACCAACTTGTACTTGAGTTGTACTTGAGGAATGCAGTTGGGAAACATTTTATACAAGAAAAAAAAAACAATAATTAATAATTTCCTTTGAGTTCACTGTTGGTTGTTTTATTTGTTAAAATACGTAAACCAACAAATTGATTTAATCTTTTTTTAATCTAATTTTTTTACGTTGTCATTTATCCGCAATGTTTTAATGTTAAGTGTGATAACATGCTCTTGATTTGTACTATTTATTTCTTTTAAATATCATAAGGTGTATATATATATATATATATATATATATATATATTATTGTCTTAAATTAAATTAGATATTTTTATCATAATATTTATATTTGAGTGTAATGAAATTTTTATAATTTTATATTGTATTAAGTTGTTAATGTTATTTTTCCTAATAAAAGCTGTATATGTAGTTTGTTTGGATGGATGGCCATTTTGTTGTGTTTTAGATGTTTATATGTAGGCGTTCATTAGCTGTCTGTTTGATGACTAGTCTATTATTGGACTATGGTTAGACGTCTATTAAATTTTCACTGACAGCCCAAATTCAGTCTTGTTTTAGCCTAGATGCAGATTTAATGTCTATTAGACATTCAGATGTATTCATTTAATAGTGGTTTAAATGATGTCTAGTCTATTCTAGGGCTATGTTTAGACGTCTATTAAATTTTCACTGACAGCCCAATGACAACCTTATTTTAGCCTAGACGTCTGGGCTGTGTTTCAACGGCTAATATACGTTTTTTTAGACCAAAAATTGCTTGCTGGGAACTTGATAAAAAAAAAAAAACGAAATATAATCACTTTGCCATTGCATACAAAACTGGACTATTTTAATAGCTGAAATAAGCTGTTCTGGGAGAAGAGGGCTCGGGTCGGACTCGGGCCGAGAATTCTGATAAGCTGTCGGACAAGGGCCGGGCGAAGAACGAATCCAGTATAAATATGCAGATGTCATCCCGAAACATTGCACCATATAAAACGAACGTTTCATACAAATTCTGAACGGATTATAGCCTAGAAAGTGCACTCACTTTATTATCACATACAAAAGCGTCACTCATCTCAGTTCATCGCAATCTCACAAGTGCTGTTATAATCAGTGAAGCTCTCTAAACTACACAATGAGTCTGGCTATTTTGCCAGATCTTCAGTTGCTTTTGCTTTCGATTGAGGGCATTTAGCACCGTCTAGTACCTCCGTTCAACCGGGCCTGGGCATGGCAAACCGCTCCAATTGCAGTGGAGTTCTCCTTTAACAATATGGTAACAGAGGCAAAAAATTAGTAAATGATTTGGGTTGTTTAATAGATAATAAATTAACGGGTGATTTCATGGCTAGAAAGGTATTTACAAAAATATGTAGTAAAATTAGGTTTTTAGTAAGGCAAGCCAATTTATTGGATGTTCATTCCTTAAAATTGTTGGCAGGTGCCTTGATTCAACGTCATTTTGATTATACTACCTCCTTTTGGTATAGCAGTTGTTCTCAAGTTATGAAAAATAAATTGCAAAAGGCTCAAAACAGATTAGTTAGGATAATTTTGAAAGTGCGTCTCTTCTATCAGCTCTTTTACGTAGTGAAAGTTTTAAGGAGTTAGGTTTATTGACTGTGGAAAAAAGGGTGTTGTTTTTAAATTGGGTATGACACACAGAATTGTTAATAATATGGTTCCAAGCTATTTAGAAAATTATTTTTATATGGTGAGACAACAGCACTCCTATGATATTAGGGGTAAAGTAAAAGATTTTTTGAGTTTTAAAAGATTGGTAAAAAGATGGTTGTTGGGTGATGTTAGTTAGCTTGTTTTGTGGTGTTTTCTTTTTTTCTTTTTTTTTTTTTTTTTCCTTTTTTTGGTTAATTGTGACTGTATTTGTTTAAATTGTGAATTATCTGTGCACTTTTTTATTATATTTTATTATTATTATTTGATTAGGAGATACTGTTGTTTTTTCTATTCTGTACAGAGCCTTGCCTTTTATATTAACATTGAGGGCCGCAATGGAAATAAGTCAATGGCTTTATTGTGTTTTTGTCCTCTACAGTTTTTTTTTTTTTTTTTTTTTATAAACTTGTCAAATTCATTTCAGTTCAATTCAATATGAATATGAGTGGATTATTTCAAATGATTTAAAATGAGTTATTCAGGGGTTGACTTGATAAGTATGTGGACCCTAATGTTGTTGAATATTTTAACATACAAACATTACATTAATGCCCAGTTTCACAGAGGCTTAAGCCTAAAATGCATGTTTGAGCTCTTTTAACTGAAAGCCTGTAATTGAACTTGTAACTGACATATCTTGAAATAATTTATAAAATAATAAAATAATTTTTTGTAAATAGGATTTATTTATAGGTGGTTGCTTTGCTTATGGTTGTGGAAAAGAAGAGCTTTCAGATATTTCCTTATGGTTGTGGTTGATTATCAAAAGTGGAAAGCAAATGCTAAACACACAGTGCTTTTTAGCACTCACCCTTGTTTCAGTGGTGAAGTATCCACCCATTCCATCTTGCCTTCTTGGTATATGTCAGACAAACCAATCCACACTCTTGCATTACCACTGATGTATGAAGATAGGTAATTCTGCATTAAAAAAAAAACAAAAAACACACACACACACAAAAAAAAAAAAAAAAAAAACTGAGTAAGTGCGATTACTTGATTAATTGTTTATTAACATATACTCTCAGAAATTCACCTGCTTTATTTCAGTCTTGATAATGACCAGATCACCACCTTGTTCCTTGCAGTACTGCCTGCTCTCAGACCAGCTCTTTGAAACATTGGATAGGAAAAACTGACCTGAAAACCAACCTGGAACCCCCAGAAACAGAAACACAGAAACACACTTTGTAAAAACTGTATACATAAAAGAAAGGCTGGAAAATGCAACTACAAAAACAGATCTGTACTAACCTTTTTGATAAGCTTTCTTTAGTTCATCACTCAGGGCATTGAATCTCTCCTGCAGTTGGTTGTTCTCAGCCATTAGATAAGAGTTAGTGCCCTGTAATATGCTGTTCGTCTGACTGAACCCTTGGACTGTTTCCTTGTAATTCTTGGACTGGGATTCTCTCTCTGCTGTGATGGAGGTGTGTTGCAGTATGATGAAGACCAACAGAACAGCACAAATGAGCAAAGTGAAACACATCGCTATCGCCATCAACACCAAACATCCACATCCTCCTGAAAAACAGGATAAAAAAACCCCACAAAAATATCAAAATAACACTCTATAGTAGAACACCTAAAATCAACCTTTGTAAGTAATTAGTGGGGATTTTTAAAGTGTTGTTGGGTGGTCTTTTATAATGACAATCCTCTGCAATTAATAAATGTTAAAATATGCAAAACATATGCTGAAAAAGGTAAAAAAAAAAAAAATAAAAAAAAAAAAAATAATAAATCAATCAATTTGTTAATACATTTCATCTAAGCAGTGAACAATGACTGAAATGTACTGTAGCATTTCTCAGTTCCTCAAACATTATCAACACTAATCAGAAAATGTATACTTACTGCATTTTTTAGCTTTTCCTGCATCCTGGCTTTTACTTGGTATTTTAGGTAGAGTTCTGCACTCAGTATCACTGTTTTCAAAATTGACATAATAGATATCTAACTCCATTATTTGCACTCACTTGCAGTTACAGTACAGTATGTGTTCACAGATGAGCTGCAGTATAATGACTACATTTATTTAAGTACTACTGACCTGGCCATTTTTGTGGAATCAGTGCAAATTGAAACAAAACAACACTCTAATCTGCTTTATAGAGAAAGTGAAGCTGACGTCATGACTTGTTGAGTTCTGGGTAACTGCTTTGTTTATCCTGTACGGAAATATATATGCACATATATGTCCCTATATCTGAGTAGTGATGTCACATATTTTTTCTTATACTTTATAATATACTTAAAGCTCTATTTTCACACACTAATGTTGTACTTAATATGCTAAAAAGTATTCTTTGGTGCTTCTTAAGATAATCTTAAGGGTACTCAAATGTGCTATTTTGAGACACAATGAATATGAAATAAAATGTGACCCTGGACCACAAAACCAGTCTTAATTAGCACAAGCATATTTGTAGCAATAGCCAAAAACACGTTGTATGGGTCAAAATTATTGATTTTTCTTTTATGCCAAAATTAAAACAAATTAAAAGGTGATTTTGTCATTATTTAGTTGTATTGCGACCAAATATTGTCATATCCTGACAAACCATACATCAATGGAAAGCATATTTATTCATTTTATTATTTATATGATGCATAAATCTTAACTGCAAAAAAACTTTCCCTTATGGTTTTGTGGTCCAGGGTCACAAATGTGCTTTTAACATTCTATCTCTGTCCAAAACAAACAATTTTTAGTTACTACTTGTAGTACACTTGAACACATCTTTCATACACTTTTAAACATACTAGTCAGACATAGAAAATGTCTGACTAGTACTGATTATTACTGAATGTACTGATTATTTAAAATATAAAAAATAATACATAATGTGTATACATACAAAATGTATTTTCATTGTATCATCCACATATTTCTATAGATTAAATAATTCCTTTAAAATGTATTGTAATTATAGTTAACATTCCCTCTATATGATATACTTCACTACATGTTTATGGTGTCTTTAAATAGTAAAATGTACTAAAAGGTTATCTTAATATGAGAGATTCTAGCTCCTAAAAACCTTTTTTTTTGGTTTGTGTGGTTTAATCCCAGAGATATTGAGATCTCAGTGCAACTAATTTCCAAATTTAGAATCCCATTTTCAAAGTTCAAAAAACAAATGAGGTTTTGTTTTATCTAGTCATCACTGTTGATGCTGTCAAAAATGCAAATAATAACAGTAACCCAGAGTTTAGAATATACAGTGTGACACATCAGACTTTGAATGACCAGGATTAGTTGTTAACTTCAGGTAAAGTATGAACAGTGTGAAACGTAAAAGATTACCCAGGATGCCGTTTACCTGGGGTGTAGAATTACCCAGCGTTAATTATTTCACGTGTGAGAGACTGTAACGGAGTGAAGGAAACGGGAAGCGGGTGGATCCATCTGCATAGCTTTTTATTAGCACACAAAGACATGGTCATACACAGGCTTGGCTTGAACAGTGGCAAACAGGTACATGAGGACAAGACACAAGAGTAATCCGAAAACAGGCGAGGGTTGAGCAACGGCGAATGTAATCCAAGGGGTAATCCGATAAAACAGGCTACAGTTCCAAGGCAGGCAACAAAACAGACAAGACGAGATAACAAGGCGTGGAAATGGGACTCGAACGACTAGAAAACTTACAAAAGGCTCCGTACGAATGTTAACACAAAAGAGTGCTAAACACAATGGCAAATGGCAAAAGGAAGTCCATATATAGAGTGTCTGATTGAATGCATGTGATCAGAGCAGTGGATGGTGGGAAGCGTAGTCTGGGGTGTGGTCGGTGTGGTGCAACAGTCTATGTAATGTGAATGTCAATGGAATGAGCGGCGACATCTGGTGGTGAGCGGACCGAAGGTCACCGGCCAGATTCTTGACAGAGACCATAAATGTTGATTTTGCCAAATATGCCTTTCAGCAGTAGATACTGCTTGATCCAGATACTGCTTGATCCAGGACTTCACATTTTATAACAATAAAAAAGGGAAAAAAATTCTAACAATAAATCTAGGCGAGGTAAATCTTGTTGGTTTATTGATGTGAATTCAGTGTGTGGTGAAAACAGCCACACTTCCCTATGAGGCGTGGAATTTGTTTCAAACATGTTACAATACTACAAGTTTAAACTCTTGGTAGCTGTTAAAAATAACAAAATCTTACAAATATACACTGTAAAAATAAAAAACACAATTTGTTAAGTCAGCTTAAAATAATTTGTTACCCTGCTGCCTTAAAATTTTAAGTTCAGTCAACTAAAATAAGTTTAGTCAACTTGAAATGTTTAATTGTACTAAGTACCAACTTAGATATTTGTGTTTGCTAAACTTGACTGATGGTTAAGTATCCCAGCTGCCTTAAAATTTTAAGTTGATTCAACTCAAATATCTAAGTTGTCACTTAGTATAATTTAACATTTCCAGTTGAATAAACTTTTTTTTGAGTTGACTGAACTTAAAATTTTAAGGCAGCCAGGTTACAAATTATTTTAAGTTGACTCAACAAATTTTTTTACAGTGTACCTAAAACTGTATTTAAATATAATATCTTATGAATAGACTACAGAGAGCAAGGTAATGTGCCTCAACTTGACCAATTTGGTGCACTTTTAGCTCTCAGACAGGTGTGTTCTATGCATATTATTTTGATAGAGGGAAACAAAATACAATTCTAATTATTCTTCAGACATTGTTCTTTAAATAAAATAAGTTTCAGCTGTATACAAGAAAGAGACCAATATTTGGTTTTCAAACACTGAAAATGGGTACAATTTAATGAATTTACTCTTGGAACCATATTAATATTCCAAAATCCCTGGAACCCAACTACATAGGACCTTAACATTAAGTTTGTTAAGACCCAGTATTTAAAGGGCATTAAGATATCTTTAATGACGGTGTTACGCAGTGAGAGATGCGACGTGAAGCGGGCGGATCCAATTGCAAACTTTTATTAGAGGACATCGACAAAGACATGGTCAAGGCAGGCAGGGTCAGACAATGGCAAACAGGTATATAGACAGCAAGACAAAGAGTATTCCGTAACACAGGCGAGGGTCAATCAGCAGCGAACATTATCCAAAGGGCGAGGCGAAAGAGTAATCCAAAAAGACAGGCGAGAGATCCAATAGGCTGGCAGCAAAACAGACAAGATGATACAACAAGGCGTAGGTTCAAAACTTGGAAGACTAGAGACAAGAACAAGACTAGACTAGGAAACACAAATGAACTAACTGGATCTGCACAGTTGCTAACACACAACTAGACTGACGCTCAGGAATAGGTTCGTGACAGACGGACTCTTCTGTCCATGTGTTGCATGTTTTGTTTTTGATCCCAGAGATAAGGAGAATTCAACGAGTAAAGCAGCCAAAAGTATCAAATGTACACATTTTCAGTGGTTGAAATCCAAATGTGTGTAGCATCTGGACCAATCAGACATACAGTTATTTGTTACATTTAACAAGGCAAGGCAAGGCAAGGCAAGTTTATTTATATAGCACATTTCATACACAAAGGTAATTCAAAGTGCTTTACATAAAAGGAAGTAGAATAATCGTAAAAAACAATATTGTATTAAAACAATAATAAAAACAATAATCACAAAAAAAGGAAGTAGAACAATCATAAAAACAATGAACACAACAATAAAACAAAAAATGTAAAATGTAAAAACTGATTGATTTAATGATTTAAAAATAATTCCCCTTGTTTTGTGTGAACCCTTGGTATTTCTAACTGACTCGATCCTAATGATCTGAGTGGTCTGTTAGGTTTATATTCAGTGAGCATATCTGCAATGTATTTAGGTCCTAGGCCATTGAGTGATTTATAAATGCGCAAAAGTACTTTCAAATCAATTCTAAATATAACTGGAATCTAGTGTAGGGACCTGAGGACTGGTGTGATATGCTCAGATTTTCTGGTTCTAGTCAGAATCCTGGCAGCAGTGTTCTGGATGAGCTGCAGCTGTCTAATGGTCTTCTTGGGAAGGACAGTGAGGAGACCATTACAATAATCCACCCTGCTTATGATAAAAGCATGAACAAGTTTCTCCAAGTCTTGACTGGAAACAAAACATCTAATTCTTGCAATGTTTTTGAGATTATAGTATGCTGATTTAGTTACTGCTTTGACATGACTACTGAAACTAAGGTCTGACTCCAAAATCACACCAAGATTCCTGACTTGGTTTTTAGTTGTTTGACCCCTAGCATCAAGGTATGCATTCACCTTAAGATTCACCTCTTTGTTTCCGAATGCAATGACTTCAGATTTCTCCTTGTTTAACTGAAGGAAGTTCAGGCACATCCAACTGTTAATTTCATCAATGCATTGGCAAAGGGAATTAATGGGGCTGTAGTCATTTGGCGATAAGGCTAGGTAAATCTGGGCAAATCTGGGTAAATCCCTCAAGGCAATTTGGTTCTTTCTCATTATTTGACTTAGTGGGAGCATATACAGGCTAAACAAGAGCGGCACAAGAATTGAGCCTTGAGGGACTCCACATGACATGGACGTCCACTTAGACTTATGCTCTCCTATACTCACATAATAACCTCTCCCTTCTAAGTATGACCTGAACCAACTGAGAGCCATCCAAGAAAGCCCGACCCAGTTTTCCAGTCTCTCTAGAAGAATGTTATGATCGACAGTGTCAAACACAGCACTAAGATCTAGTAGTACCAGCACTGATATTTTGCAAGAATCAGAATTTAAGCGAATATCATTTATAATCTTAACAAGCGCCGTCTCTGTGCTGTGATGCGGTCGGAAACCAGATTGAAAATAGTCCAGGTATCCATTTGAGTTTAAGTAGTTGTTCAACTGATTGAAAACTACCTTTTCAATAATCTTGCCTATAAAAGGAAGATTAGATATTGGTCTATAGTTGCTCAATATGGTGTTATCAAGACTGCTCTTTTTCAGAAGGGGCTTAACAACTGCAGTTTTCAGGGAGTTTGGAAAAGTCCCAGAAAGAAGTGAGGTGTTTACCACTTCTAAACAGTTAAACACACTTTTGAAAAAAAGATGTGGGAAGTGTGTCAAGGTTGCATGTTGAGGATTTAAGGTGCTGTACTATTTCTTCCAAAGTTTTGCTATCAATTGCTTCAAAAACAGACAAAGTGACTGCTTTTTGAAATTGCGGTCGTATCTGTCTAACCTCTGCATAACTTGAGGATGTGCTAATCACCTTTCTGATATTAATGATCTTCTCTGAAAAGAAGGAAGCAAACTCATTGCATTTGCTGTCAGAGAGCATTTCACTGGGAATCTGACTTGGGGGGGGTTTGTTAGTCTCTCAACAGTAGCAAAAAGAGTGCAAGTGTTGTTTATGTTACTGTTTATAAGGTTTGAGAAGAACTTCTGTCTTGCTGTGGCTAGTTCCACATTGAAAGCATGAAGGCTGTCTTTATAGATGCTATAGTGAATTCAAGTTTTGTCTTCTGCCACATCCGCTCAGCTTTTCTGCATTGTCTTTTCATACTGTGTACTGCTGTTGATTTTCTCCAACATGATTTTTGTCTGCCAGTCGTCTTACTGACTTTCACTGGTGCAATGTCATCAATGACATTCTTAACTTTTCAGTTAAAGGACTCCAGGAGAAGATCAACAGAGTCTGCAGAAATGCTTGGCATTGAAGATATAGCCTTCATAAACAGCACACTAGTGTTTTCGTTAATGCATCTCTTTCTGACAGAGACGGATCTGGATTCAGTGGTAGCAGAGATCAATATATCAAAGAAAATACAGAAGTGATCAGATAGTGCTACGTCCCTAATGACAATGGATGAAATGTTTAAACCCTTACTAATGAGTAAATCAAGAGTGTGTCCACGATTGTGTGTGGGTCCATGCACATGCTGAATCAGGTCAAAAGTGTTTAAAATGGTTATAATTTCTTTTGTAGTTTTGATTTCTGCATTTTCTATGTGAAAATTAAAATCCCCTGCAATAGTAAAACAGTCAAACTCTGAGGAAATCATTGATAACAGTTCTGTGAACTCTTCAACAAAGGCTGGAGAGTATTTTGGAGGCCTGTAAATAATGATAAATAGAATTCATGCAGCACCTTTCAGCACAATCCCTAGATATTCAAAAGACAAGTACTGACCAAATGACATTTGCTTACATTGATAGACATCTTTAAATAGAGCAGTTACACCTCCACCTCTCCTAACAGCTCTGCAGACACTCATGAAAGTAAAGTTAGGAGGGGCTGTTTCATTGAGGACTGTTGCACTGCAGCTGTCTTTAAGCCATGTTTCAATTAGAAACATAAAATCCAAGTTGTATGTGGTTATTAAGTCATTGATCAGAAATGATTTATTTTTTAGTGAGCGAATGTTTAAAAATGCTAACTTGATGCCATTACTTTTTGTCTCTAGAGCAGTCTTAGTTTGATACCTAATAGGCCGCAGATTAGATGGGTCAACTGCACGGCTTGAGAAGGCCTTACACTTTCTATCACGTGATAAAACAGAGATAGAGAAAGCTACAGGCACACTGGGTTCCCGCTTGTTATGTAAACATTCCTGAGTGTTGCTGCTATCGTAGCGGGGACCCGACACATATCACTGAGAGTTGTTATCAGTTGTTTTTGGTTCACCTACAGCAGATGGAGGAGGGTTTGGGCCCTGACGTTGTGGCAGTGGACAGAGAGCTCTTGAAGGAGGAGGAGGAGGGTGAGCTGGGCCCACAGGCTTTGGTAGTTGTGGTGCCCGCTGTTTTTTAGTTGATATCTGGCGGCTTGCAGCAAAAGAGTGGGAGAGTCTGGTTCCAGCATATACCAGTTCCTCCATTTTCTGTGAGAAGCTTAGAAGTGGAGATGCTGGAGAGAGGGATAATGTGTCTGGTGAGCGGGGCTCTGGCTCTGGTGTTTCCGGTGGCTGAAATATGTTGTCCTGGCTTTCCTGGCTGTTTATCAGAAAGTCGTCCTTCGGCGCTGAGTCTTGGAGCTGCTGTAGTACGTCACAGTCTGTCTGTGATGAGCTCTGTAGGCAGGGTTCAGCGGGGATGGTGTCCATGAGCAGTGCTTGTTGTGGCTGTGTGGCGTTGTCAGTGTCCTTGTGGGATGTGTCGACCACACGACGACTCTGAAGCTGATTTGAAGTCCTGTGGTCACTCATACTTTGTCCAGGAGTGTGTGTGCCATTCATGTTGGCAGTGGAACAGCAGCCGTGGAACAGTCCTGCTACTGATATTTCTGATAATGGAGTCACCCACTATCAGAGTCCTGGGCTCGGCTGGAGACAAAGAGTCTCCTTTTTCGTAGTATTATTCCACTTACGAAAAGTTTTTAATTTAGTGTTTGTGCCAAAAATGTGTTGTTTAAGCACTGTGCTGATCTGCTGAGGTTAAAGTCTTAGAAAAGTCTGAGTAAAGTATATAAACAGGGAGCAAAGCGCGGAGCAGTAAGCAAAAGCGTCCGAACAGTAGCAAAGCCGGAACACAAATAATCTTTAAAACCAACAAGCCAGCTACATGCTGGAGCTCTGGAGATAACCCCCCAAAGCAACTAACACCCCAAAAGGGCTCAGTTGCCAGGGAAACTATCTGATATCATGGGTTTTATTGCTTCAAGGAATGCAAACAGAGCACACTACATTTGCCCATAGGAAAGACACAGTGCCTATAGAAATGGACTCTTTCCTATTCATTCACAGACAAACCTGTCCCTGACCTTCCTATCACACATAGCCCCAGGTCATTGTGTATAGTTTTACTATTACTGCCTTGTATTTTGTGTTTTTCATTGTATCTTGTTATATGCATTTGTTATGATAGATCTCTAGTGTAGTATAACTTACCTATGCCATGTTTGGTCTCTTTGAATTCGTATTTTGATGATCTAAAAGATGGTGTAAATTAGATGTTGATACCTATGCAACATATTAGTGTCTTAAAAATCATTAGTAGTTTTTGCATCAACACCCAATCGAATTACATATGCAAAATACCATGCTCACAGTCGAGAAAGTCACTGTTGGCTCTCGGATATCCTGGAGGTGTAGGCCCCCAGAGACCTTAAAGGCCCTCTCTTCATCTCTCTTCACTTTCTTCTGCAAAATCTTCCGATCCCTGCCCATGTGGAAGGACTCACAGGAGCCTGAGCCGGCACAGAGCGTGCCCGGCGGGCCCGACAGGCAACATATAGAGCTGTGGATCTCGACCACAAAGAGCCAGACATTTTTACTCAACCCTGGAATTCATCTTCATGAAATGTCCTCGAACAGACATTTCTTTCTTTCGCGTTTTTTAGTTTTCTTCACTTGTCTCACGTGAGTTACTCGCCTCAGTCAGTCAGGGGTTCTTTTAAAAACTAAGAGGATGAGCTAGAGTTCGTCGGGACTTCTCTAAGTTGTGCCAGGCCTTGCGACCTTGTCTTCCCATTCCCCAAAGATCACAGGATTTCAGCTGGGTCCCTCTCAGCTCTTGGTTCTTCTTCACTTTTCATATGGGAAGAAACTCCCATATAATTGTAATTAATCATAATTGTGTACAGCTGATTTTTACCCAGATAGCACACGTATGTCTGCAAGACATCTGTTAAAGATTACTTGGTCTGGAAAGCATCTACTGTGTACAAACATCTGAAAGACGTCTGTAAGATGTCTGTTTTACATACGTTCTAAATCATAAACATCTTAAAGACATCTAATAGACATCTATTTGACATCTGATAGGAAACGTCCTATAGACATATTACGTCTTGCAGATGTAAATGTAGACATCAAATAGACGCATCCATGATGTACGTGTGCTGTCAGGCTAGGCTTAATAATAGGCTGTTTATTTTCCATTTTATTTTATTTTCTATAAATTTTTACATTTTAATTTTACTCTGGACTGCCCTAGCTTGGTCACACTTTACATTAAAGCTACATTAGTTAACATTAGCTAAGGTAGTTATCATAAATGCTTTAGAAAAAATAGTCATTGCTAGTTTATTAGTCTTAGTTAATATCAACATTTAATGACACAATATTAAAAGCAAAAGTTGTATTTTTTAACAAAGTATAATAACTTCTGTAACAAATGTAGCAATTTCTCATTGTTAATGTTTGTTAAGGTTAACTAATGAGATCTTATTTTTAAGTGTTACATATTGTTCTTTAGAATTCCTTTGCACTTTAATCTGTTTGAAACATTTGTTTACTTAATACATTTTTTGCTTCTCTTGTAAGTAGGGATGGTACCAGAACCCGGTATTAAACGAGTCCTGTGGCTAAATTAAATATGCTATATAATATATAAAAACAATATATAGCCTACAGTGAGGAGAAAAATATTTGAATCCCTGCTGATTTTGTACGTTTGCCCACTGACAAAGAAATGATCAGTCTATAATTTTAATAGTAGGTTTATTTGAACAGCAAGAGAATAACAAAAAAAAAAATCCAGAAAAAAAAAAAAAAGTTATAATTTTTATTTTATTTTATTTTATTTTATTATTATTATTATTATTGAAATAAGTATTTGATCCCCTATAAATCAACAAGATTTCTTGCTCCCATGTATCTTTTGTACAGGTATTAAGCTGAGATTATAAGATTATAATTTTATATTATAGATTATATACATTTTTGAGAGCAAGGGGGCCCCCTGGTGTTTCAGGGCCCTCACAGCTTGTGTATTTTGCATATAGGGAGGATCGGCTCTTGAGTAACAGTTAATTTGTATACACATAGTCTAAAAAAAAATAATAATAATAATAATAATAAAAATGGTCTTTCATGCTAGTAGTACTTATTTTTTAGATACTAGTATCTTTTCCCTTAGGAACTAGTACTTATTCATTAGCTACAAGTGTTTATTCTTTAGCTACTACTGCAGATCATTACATAAACATAAGTACCTGTCAACCGCCCAATCAGAGTTCACATGGTAATATAATACATTAATATACTGAATGAAATTGATTAAGTAGGTCTAAATGGCTGTGTATGTTAGCTTATCTTGCTAATTGGTTACTTTAAAAACATTGGGTAAAAATAAAGGAAAAAAAATCAAGAACGTTTGAGGTAAACATATGCAAATCCTTACCCTTTTCTCCAGTGTAGAGAAAGGTATTTTTTTTTCTTGCAGCTATATTTATTATAATATTTATTCTTAAATACTCAGTTTTGTATATTATAGTGAAATAGTGTTATTACAAAAGTAATACACCTTATTTTGCTTAATGTTTTTTTTGTTTGTTTTTATTTTTTTATTTTTCTATTTATTTATTTATTTTTTTTGGTTTGTCTTGTTTTGTTTTTGGTAATACAAATATCCGTATTTTTTTATTATTCATACTGATACATAACAACATTTTTGGCCAAATTGTTCAGCCCTACAAATAAGCATAGCAAACCTGGTGTCTTTTTTATTTATTTATTTATTTAATGTAAAGACATTCAAGTTCTGTAGCACCAGTATGCAACAAAGTTACCTTACAGCCCTGATATAATATTTGTTGTTTTGAGTGGAGGAAAAAGGAAAATATTCAAATAGGTGTCTTATCTCATCCTGCCACCAGAGGTCACTCGTACAATGACAAACACATTAGGCTACTATGTTTACAAAACTGTGTTTACATTATTGTTTACAAACGATTGAATTGTTTTCTATGTGGTTTCCTCAAAAAAAATTAAAAATAAAATAAAAAAGAGAGAGAACAGAGAGAACATGAGAGATCCAGAACCTGCAGAATGAAATTTCATGATACTGAAGAACAAAGAGGTTGATGCTTATTCTTGTGTGAACACCTGAAGATTCAAACAATTAAAGGAGAAGACTTATTCATTACAGAAAAAAAAAAAAACAGAAAAAAAAATGTTGTGTGTTTAAGCGCAAGAAGTCTACAATACTACAATTGTTAACTTGTTCTTCATTGTTTTTGTTTTTTTGTTTGTTTGTTTTTTATTTATTTGTTTTGTTTCATATTTCTAAAATAACCATGACTTTTTTTGGAGTACATGTGCACACTACAAAAGCAACTGATGCAAGCTGGTCATCACTCAAGTTGGTCACGCAAATGCTCAGTTACCTCTCCCTCCTCCGATAACTTGCCGGATCTGTCACTGCTTTTGGCAATTTACAAATGAACCACTGCTCTTTTGTCAATTATTAATTTCCACAATCCCCATGATTTCACAGAGAGGTGAAGATCTTCCCAGTAAAATCTGTAGATAAACAAACAAACAAAAAATCATCTGTTATTCTGTTATTGAAATTGACAATAAAACAACATGTTCAAAGTGTATACTATCCGTGTGATCGCATGTTTTTACTTTCACTTTCTTCTTCAGTCACTTGGTGGATCCTGGCACACAGACTCTGCCGAGAGAGAAAACAACCTCTGGTTACCTAAATGGGGTGAAATATTCTTTTAAATTTGGCATATTAAAAAAAAAAAAAAAAAAAAACACCTTATTGTTTTTCATGTGCCAACTAGGGATTTATTTTCCTCCATGTTAAACCACGTCTCCAGTCTGACATGTGGCTGAATTTAGGAGCTGCAAAGCTCTCTTGATGGGTCACTATGACTTTGCCAAGTAAGACATCCTGAAACAACATTCCTGTCTAAAAACAGTCCTAAAATATATGACTGGCCAGAAGGTTAAAAAATAGGACTAATAACTTGTTGCAGGAAGTCTATTGCCACTACTGTACTATACTATTGCCAGTAGCTACTGAGTTTTTTCTGGAGAATGTTCTTATCATCTGAAATCTATTGAAGCATGTTTCCACCACAGTGTAAAAAATTATAAAAAGGTATTGGCAACTTTATCTCACAATTCTGACTTGTTTCTTGCAATTGCGAATTTATCATGTAATTCTTTTTTTTTTTTTAATTGTGAGATATAAACTCACAATTGCGAATTGGACGGGGGAAGGGGGGAAGACTTTTAAGGGGCAATTGCAACTTGATATTTTGCAATTCTGACTTTATATCTTGCAGATCTGAGGGGAAAAAGTTGAGACAAAATGTCACAATTTTTATTTTTTATTCAAGTGGTGGAAACAAGCTTCCATAGAAATCATATTACAAAGTTAAATAAATACAAATTTTACTGCCCCTTAAATGGGTCACTAGATGTGGGAAATCACCAAACATTAAGTTGACTGAATGCAATAAAGACATAAAGATACCATACTTGTTCAAAATCTTGGAAAATATGTGTTTGATCCTAAATATAAGTGCAACCATGCATGCATTCCCCCATACATTTCCCACATAGCATCAAAATATAATAAATATTTAAGGTATAATGCAGTTAATTAAAATGAAAAAGGTCTGCTGGAATGACCCTCACAGAAAATCATTATCTGCTCACAACAAAATGTAATAATAGTTGCACATAAACAACCAATTTATTTATATACAATATGTGTGCAAAATGAATATTATTGTCACGCCCATGGACTGTCTTTATGTTTGTTTTTCTCCCCATGTGCTCGGTGACCTAGTTTTCTTTCTTGTCTGATTGTATCATTTGATTCACCTGTATCCTGTTAATTAGCCCTCGTTTAGTTTAGCATTTAAACTGTGTTCTGCCCCTTGTTTTCTGTCCAGTGTTAACAGCAGTTTGTATGTCTTTGTGTTGTGTGCTACATGGTGAGCACATAACATCATTAGTTATAATGTGACTTTGTTCGTCATTAGTTTACTTTGAACAAAAGCCTTTTTCACTGTTATTCTTCATTTGCATATTTGTCCAAATATTTTCTCTATGTTGGTCACTGTTGTTGTTCATTTGAATGTGCTGTAGGGTGGAGAATCTGTATATAGTACTGTATTTCCATAGCAGCTTTGCGGGAAAATCCACCTCAGCATTTACATTTTCTATTCCTATAATTTCAGTCATTTACTGACCCTTATGTTGTTCCAAACACAAAAGAAGGTATTCTAAAGAATATCAGATTTGCATGAGTGCCTGCTCTCACAAAGCATTGACAAAAACAGTGGTACACTTTGGATGAGTTTGTGAAGATCATTTACATAATTAATTCATTTACATAATTAGTTCATTTACATTATCAGTTCACTTGAACTCCTTTGTTTATTTATTTACTCCTTTATTTTACTGGACTTTTTTGGACACAGTTGCACTGTCAGTAAATAAAATACACCTGTTTTCACTGAAGAGTAACATTGTAGAGTAACATTTAGAGCAATATTATAACAAATGGCTTCAGCTTGCTTATATGAGACATGAGATTGTTACATGTAAACATAATTTCATCTAGAAGTCTGAAACATGTACATTTAACTTCAAAAAAAGAAAAGTAAAATTCCAAACTTCAGGAGGTTTTGTGTGAGTTTGCAGTGAAAAACACCAAATGTTTCCTTTTCTTAAAATTCTGGAAAAAGTATCCATCTAATTTGGACTTTAAATATCTAAATTTCTCCTGTTTATAATAGTATTTGACACTTGATGCTGACTGCTAGAATGGGTTAGACCCCTTGAAATAAATAAATTAATAAATAAATAATAATGCTGTCACAACCCTGTGGACTGTTTCGTTGGTTTTTCCCTTATGTGTCCTTATTTGGTCTTTCCTGTTCCGTTTCTGATTATGACATCATTGTTTAATCACTCACACCTGTCCTTGTCTGATTAGCCTGGTTATTTAAGTTTGGTTCAGTTTCTCATTTGGTTGTTGGTTCTTGAAGTCATTTTATGTCGTTTACTGGTGTTTTCGTTGTGTTAGCGTGTGGTTTCCCTGTTGTTCCTGTTCCCTTGTCTGGATGTTATTAATAAAGTATGTGTTCCTAATTTCCTCGTCCCTACTCATCCTTCCCGCACACGACGCCTGACAAATGCAGGTGCCGGAGCCCCGAAAAGGATCTAGGTCATTAGGATTTATTACCATTAAACTACAGACCAAGCATATTGTCACCGATGCGGTCTCTGTGGCTCCCTCTGCCCGCCGCCAGCGGGAACCCTCCCCGGACTTTTAACTACATTTCCCGTCATCCCGTACCTGGGACTTCTCTTCCGGTTCCGGGTCTCTCCCGGTTCACTTCCCAGTGGCGGCCATTTATAGACTCGCTTCGCGGGTTTTCCCTCGCGAAGTTTTGTATAGTCTTACTAACAACTCTGAGCGTTTTTCCCGTGTGTTATTGCCTTCCCGTTGCCGACCGAACTGTTTATTTCTCCCTGTGATTCCTGCTGCCTGCCTTCTGACCCTTTGCCTGGATTATCGTTGTTGTTTGTGGATTTCCTTCATTGCTCTGATTGTTGTTGTTTGACCCTCGCCTGTTTGACTTCGCCTTTCAATAAACTGTCGCATATGGATCCTCCGCCTACGGCTCCATCATTGGCCCGGTCACAGAAAACTTCGCCACCATCGGATCCAGCGACTGCCTCCGCCCCTGAGGTATCATCGACGGAATCTGCGACCGTGCACCAGCTGACCACCCAGCTGACGGCTCAGGCATCCACTCTACTCATGCACCGACAACAGCTGGATCGCCTCACCGACCTAACTGGACAGCTGGTAAGCGCACTGCAGGGGTTACAGTTGGCGGCGCCGCCCGCCATTCCTCCAGCGTCTACACCACCCGCGGGGCCTCAACCGGTAACCTCTAGCCCACGCCTTGCATTTCCTGAAAAGTTCGATGGCACACCGACCAAGTGTAAGGGGTTCCTCCTTCAGTGCTCGCTGTTCGTCTCTCAGCAACCGCACCTCTATCCCACTGATGAATCTAAAATTGCTTTCGTCTGTTCCCTTCTCTCTGGGAGAGCTTTGGAGTGGGCCACGGCGGTCTGGCGTCTCGACCGTCCCACTTTCCCCTCATTTGCTGCCTTCCTACAGAGATTCAAGGAGGTGTTCCAGCCCAGCTCGGAGGAGGGCGAGGCAGGAGAACAGATCATGGCTCTTCGGCAGGGCAGGAGGACCGCCGCAGACTATGCACTTAGCTTCCGGACCCTTGCGGCTCAGAGCGGATGGAATGACGGTCCATTGAAATTACACTACCGCAGGGGGCTCCATCCAGATCTTCAAGTTGAATTAGCATGTCGCGACGAGAATCTTTCTCTGGAGGAATACATTGATCTCTCCATCCGGGTGGACAACATCATGAGGGCCCGCAAGCCAGGCCGCTTACCGGTTCCGGTACCACAGCAGTCACCCAACGCCGAAGCTCCTCCCGAACCGATGCAGCTGGGGGCAACGAAATTAACCCTAGAGGAGAGGGAGCGAAGGCTTCGTGGTAATCTCTGCCTGTACTGCGGACTGGCAGGTCACGTCCGGGCCAACTGCCCCACCCGTCCACCGCGCCAACCCACCTCGGTGAGTCAACCCAGGTCACTCACTAATACCTGTATTATACCCGTTAAAATCGGATGTGATAATTCTGTTATTGAGACTTCTGCTTTAATTGACTCTGGCGCGGCGGGAAATTTCATAGACGCAGAATTCGTGAATGCTAACCATCTACCCACTCTCCCTTGTTCCCCTCATGTGGCAGTGGCCGCCCTCGACGGGCGACCGCTAGGTCCCGGACGAATCCTCCACACCACTGCCGACCTCACCCTGCAGATTCAACCGTCACACCAGGAAACCACACGATTCTTCATCATCACATCACCGCAGTCGCCCATCATCCTGGGCTATCCCTGGCTGAATCAACATGAACCCTCCATCTCCTGGGCCTCTTGCACTATCACCCGTTGGTCACCTCACTGCCAGCAGCACTGCCTACAACCCACAGCTCGTTCACCAGACAGGTCGGAGCCTCTCACCAGCCCCAGCGCGATCCCTTCGGACTACCATGATCTACTCGAGGCCTTCTGCCGTTCCAAAGCCACTCAGCTACCTCCACACCGGCCAGGAGACTGCGCCATCGACCTCGTCCCTGGAGCCACTCCACCCCGGGGACGTGTGTTCCCTTTGTCCAGGGCCGAGTCGGAGGCTATGAACACATACATCCAGGAGGAACTGACCAAAGGCTTCATCACTCCCTCCACTTCACCAGCTTCAGCGGGTTTCTTCTTCGTGAAGAAGAAAGACGGAGGCCTCCGTCCTTGCATTGACTATCGTGGCCTGAATGAAGTGACCATCAAATACCGCTACCCCCTGCCACTCGTCCCTTCAGCCCTGGAACAGCTGCGATCTGCCAGAATTTTCACCAAGTTGGATTTACGCTCAGCTTATAACCTGATCAGGATCCGGGCAGGTGATGAGTGGAAGACGGCGTTCTCCACCACCTCAGGGCACTACGAGTACAGGGTCATGCCCTTCGGCCTAGCCAATAGCCCTTCGTACTTCCAGGCGTTCATTAATGAGGTCTTCCGAGACATGCTCAACCGCTGGGTGATTGTTTATATAGACGACATCTTGATCTTCTCCAACTCCCTCACCGAACATGTCAGACACGTCCGAGCAGTCCTCCAGCGCTTAATCGCCCACCAGCTCTACGCTAAGGAGGAGAAGTGTGAGTTTCACCGTGACAGAATCTCCTTCCTCGGATATATCATTAGCGCTGAGGGCGTTGCCATGGACGAGAAGAAGGTGAATGCAGTCTTGAAGTGGCCTCGCCCCAACACCCTCAGAGAACTGCAGCGCTTCCTCGGCTTTGCCAACTTTTATCGACGGTTCATACGCCATTTCAGTTCCGTGGCCGCTCCTCTTACCGCGATGGTTAAGAAAGGTGCTTCTCGTCTCACCTGGTCCCAGCCAGCCCTCCAGGCCTTTGACGACCTGCGTCGAAGATTCACCACCGCACCCATTCTTCACCATCCAGACCCTGAGAAACCCTTTATTGTGGAGGTAGATGCCTCCAGTAGCGGCGTAGGGGCAGTGTTGTCTCAACGACAGGGAGATCCGGCCAAGATGTTTCCATGCGCCTACTACTCACACAAATTAAGCCCCGCTGAAAGAAACTACGACGTGGGTAATCGTGAGCTACTGGCCATCAAGCTGGCATTGGAGGAGTGGCGACACTGGCTGGAGGGTTCTAAACACCCTTTCACCGTTCTTACTGACCATAAGAACCTGGAATACCTTCGGTCGGCCAAGGTACTCAACCATCGTCAGGCAAGATGGTCTCTGTTTTTCACCCGTTTTCAGTTCCAAGTCTCTTATCGACCAGGCACACAAAACACCAAGGCGGACGCCCTCTCACGCATCTACGAGCCCGGGCAGCCCATAACGTCATCAGAGTCGGTCCTACCTACCACCATCATAGTGGCACCCGTATCCTGGGACATCATGACGGAGATTACTGAGGCCCAGGTCCAGGACCCCTCTCCTGCGGACTGCCCAACAGACCTCACCTATGTTCCTCTATGCCTCCGACCACGAGTCCTTGCCGAAGTTCACTCATCGCCCAGTTCGGGGCATCCCGGGATCGAAGCTACCCTGCGTCTACTTGGTAACAGATTCTGGTGGGCTACCATGCGCCAGGACACCATCAAATTCATTAGAGACTGTACCGTTTGTAACACTGCCAAGGTCCCACGCCGTCTACCCGCCGGACTGCTTCAACCTTTGCCTGTACCCCAGCGCCCGTGGTCTCATATCGCTATGGACTTCATCACCGATCTGCCACTGTCCAACGGACACACCACCATCCTCTCCATTGTAGATCGCTTCTCCAAGGGCTGCCGCTTCATACCCCTCCCGAAGCTTCCTACGGCCATGGAGACGGCCGAGCTCCTTTGCAACTGGGTGTTCAGATTCTACGGCCTTCCCGAGGACATTGTGACCGACCGAGGTCCCCAGTTCACCTCTCGACTCTGGTCTGGGTTCTTCCGCCTTCTGGGAGTTAACGTAAGCCTTACCTCGGGGTACCATCCACAGGCCAACGGTCAGGCAGAGAGACTGAACCAGGAGTTGACTCGCTTCCTCCGCTCGTACTGTCAGGACCACCAGGAGGACTGGAGCCGGTACCTATTCTGGGCCGAGTATGCCCAGAATTCTCTGTATAAACCTGCCACTAATCTCACCCCCTTCCAATGTATCCTAGGATTCCAGCCTCCCTTATTCCCCTGGTCAGGGGAGCCATCCAATCTCCCAGCAGTCAACTCCTGGTTCCAACGCAGTGAGGAGACCTGGAACCGTTCCCACGTCCATCTACAGGGAGCCATCCGCCGCACTCAGGAACAGGCCAACCGTCGACGCCGTCCCAGTCCCCCCTACGAGCCCGGCCAGTGGGTGTGGCTGTCGACCCGGGACCTGCGGCTCCGCCTCCCCTGCAAAAAACTGTGTCCCAGGTACGTGGGTCCATTTAAGATCACTAGACAAATTACTCCAGTGTCATACCGTCTCGAACTGCCCAGAGAATACCGTATCTCACCCACCTTTCATGTTTCTCTGTTGAAGCCCGCTGGCGCTCCGGAAGGAGAGGAGAACCTAGACGAGACCGCTCCCCAGGGACCTCCCCCCGTCCTCATTGATGGCGAGGAGGTGTATCGTGTTAACACCATCCTGGACTCCCGGCGCCGGAGAGGTCACCTACAGTACTTGGTCGATTGGGAGGGCTTCGGCCCCGAAGAAAGATCTTGGGTCGCTGCCGGGGATATACTAGACCCGGCTCTCACCATCGAATTCCACGCCCACCACCCAGATCGGCCAGCTCCCCGAAGAAGGGGTAGACCCCGGCGTCGGGCACCTCCTCGCGCCAGGAGTCGCTCGCAGGGGGCTCTGTCACCGATGCGGTCTCTGTGGCTCCCTCTGCCCGCCGCCAGCGGGAACCCTCCCCGGACTTTTAACTACATTTCCCGTCATCCCGTACCTGGGACTTCTCTTCCGGTTCCGGGTCTCTCCCGGTTCACTTCCCAGTGGCGGCCATTTATAGACTCGCTTCGCGGGTTTTCCCTCGCGAAGTTTTGTATAGTCTTACTAACAACTCTGAGCGTTTTTCCCGTGTGTTATTGCCTTCCCGTTGCCGACCGAACTGTTTATTTCTCCCTGTGATTCCTGCTGCCTGCCTTCTGACCCTTTGCCTGGATTATCGTTGTTGTTTGTGGATTTCCTTCATTGCTCTGATTGTTGTTGTTTGACCCTCGCCTGTTTGACTTCGCCTTTCAATAAACTGTCGCATATGGATCCTCCGCCTACGGCTCCATCATTGGCCCGGTCACACATATAATCAGAGCTTAGACTCTAAATGAGTTCAGAGAATTAAGTCACTACATGATAGTAATGGCATCATCATCTGATCACAATTTCTTTTGGCATTTAAAAAGTTACACATTTCAATAGTGACAAACAGTTTTGCCCATTTAACATTTTTCCCCCATAAAAACAAGAATGTTCCCTGTTAGTTGGGGCTTTCCATAGGTAAATTTAAGACCTTTTTAAGACCAACTAAAGAAAATGTAAGGAAAAAAAAATTTAAGGGAAAACAATACAGCAAAATGTTCCCTAGGTATAGTTTGAGTTTTACTTTCACTTTCTAATTAGCAGCAATTCAGAATCTAGCAATTGTTTGTTTTTAGTTTGTTTGAGTTTTCCCTCTTTTCTTCACTTTCCTTCAGTTTTAAGTAGCTTGTAAACAGGGCCGCTGCTGGCCAAATGGGTGCCCTAAGCAGAATTGTATTGTTGTGACCCCTCCCTCATTATGGAAGCAAAAAAAGAAACAAACAAACAAACAAAAAAATTGGTTGTGATGTTGTGATGTCCACATGTTTTGTTGAATAAATTATAGATGCTGTAGCATTTCTATCACATGATTAAGTGGATATTTGAATGAAATGTTTGGTCACTATTAAACAAGGATTAGATTGTCCTGTAAGTGTAACAATTATTAGGCATTTGGCGCCCTTTGCAAGCATTTGTAATAATATGTCATGTAAAAAATTATTACCGACATGTATATGTTAATATCACTAGAATTTTCACACCGCATTTTAACGGTCATCATCATCATCATCATAAATCCTTTACAGTTTTTTTTATATTTTGATTTTTAAACATATGTATGTACATTTATTACAGAATTACAGCACCTTTTCATCAAGTTACAAAAAAACTAGTTAACACTATGTGAGGGTAATGCCGCGTCAGTGGGAGGGACGGTAAATTTGACATTGTTCTCTCTTCTGACTGCCGATATCAGTCTCTCTCAATTTTTTTTTCTTTTGACTGAAAGTCGTGAGAACACTATCATGTAGTTTTTCTTTTGCCATTTGAGCAAATGGGAATGCAAAAAATATATCTGCAGTACTCTCCCATTCACTGCTTTCGGATTTTACCCAACTATGACGACTTCCCCTATGAGAAACCTGGAAATGTGAGAAAGTTCCATTGTCTGTTCTCTAACTAAACGAAATGATTTTTAGTACTATAAAAAATCAAAACGACAAGTTCTTCTTCGGGTGACTGACAGATGAAGCGGCTCATACCGCCATCTACCGCGTATTGTATAATACTGAGCGAATATTGAGCCACCTAAGCCATGTAGCACAGAAATTACGCTTTCGCCTCACTTTAAAATGAAAATTAATGCCATGATCATATGGATTTAAGACTTGCTGCTCTGATTTAAGACCTTTTTAAGGCCTTAATTCACTGACTTTTATAAGACCCGCAGAAACCCTGTCAAGTGCAACAAAGCAGACATGCGTGAATGAATATATAAAACACAAAAGAAAACTATGTGGGCTTATTTTATTCCAAAGAGAAAGCAATTAAATCCAAAAGCATTTTCACAGACACATAGTACATAATAATCAGAGGAACTGGGGTATTATGGGACATTTTAGACTTCATCTTAGCACTTGAGATGCATGATAACAGCTATAATAAGCTTAAAGGGGTCATCGGATGCCTATTTTGCACAAGTTGATATGCTTCTTTAGGGTCTTAATGAAAAGTTTATAACATACTTTGGTTAAAAATTCTCAATGATAGTGTAAAACAACACCCTTTTTACACTGTCAAAATGAGCTCTGCAAAAATCAATCCATTCTGATGGATTGTTCCTTTAAATGCAAATGAGCTCTGCTCGCCCCACCCCTCTCTTCTATCTCAGCTGTGCTCTGAGAGATTGTTTACTTTAGCTGCTAAACTTGCTAACTAGTAGGTTATTAGGTCTGTTTTGCTTACATTTTACTGTTTAAGACTAAAACAAAAGATGGATTCATTGGTAGCCTATTCTTTATTAAAAGCATAACAACAATAAAACAGGCTACAAAACTAATAAGATGAAGCATGGCATACACCACATGCTGTATTCGCCTATACCGACTAATAAATTACATAAAGTTTAGCAAACACTGAGGAATCAAATGAAATTAAAATAAAGCCTCCATAATGTAACGTGAGGTAAATTACAGCTTTTCAAAATGAAAACAAAAAGAAAAGTGAAACTCTATCGGTGACAGTGCTTGCATGTTTATTCGTTGTTTCCTAAATATTCGCGTCATTTTTGCCGTGAGCTGTGCACACCTTCACGCTCGTGCTGATGCGACTAGTAGTATAAACCAGGCTCTATATCCGAAGAGATCGCACTGAATGCGCCTCTCTTTACGTGATCAGTGAATTCTGACTCCTGCTGCAACGCGCGCTTTATAGAGCAGGCGCTTTTGGAGCAGTGCAGACCATGCACTCGCACAAATGTAATGACATGAACATCAGCAGTTTGGTGTCAAGCATTACCCTAAGAGAATGTTCTGAGATTTTTAAAGCAATAAGAAAATATTCACAATTTTGCATGTCCTTTCATCTGAATATCCACTCTTAATTGTCTGCATTTTGTACACTTATTAAACAAAACTGATATCAAGCGACTTGTATAAAATGAAAATAGCACACTATTTTAAAAGGCAGAATCCACAGTTCAGAATGTGTTAACAACATTGTGATTTCAGAAAATAATACAAGACAAAAACACAAAAAGATGGGGCAAACCCTATTTCTCACAAAATGCTTTTAGGTTCAAAGAGCATGGACTATCATTCCAGTTGTTCAGAGCAGGATTTGAAGACAACAGTTCAACACAGTCCTCGTCTCTATTGAAATCATTTGGTTGACCTTCTTTCCAAAACCTGAAAAACATGCATCAGATTTCATCTCTTAGCAATATTTTCATCAAATCAGCATTAAACACTGTAGCAAAATAACAAGGGCACCACTAGACCCTTTTTAGGGGGACTGCATTAAGCCCAGGACACACTTTGAGATTTTCTATTTTCGGCTGTCTCAAATGACACATGCATGCAAATACAGTTAAACTGATAGAAAAGCACTAAAACAACATGATTTTGAGGTCAATCCAAAATTCTTCAACAATGGGGCATTTGAAAAAAAAAACAGATGATCAACTGATTCAGTATTGAAATTACAAAAATTACAGTTCTAGTGAGCATTACCAAATTTGGATGTAATCTCATTAGTGGGGTATGTATTATGCAAAATGTTTAAATATAATTCTTTAACTTTGTTGGGTACACAAAATGTATAAGGTAAAAGCCATGCTTTTTTCCAGTTAATGTTATCTATTAAAAAATTCAAACATATTTCTTATATTTTTGTTATTTTACTGGAAGTATTCACATTTTGGGTCATAAATACTTTTGCCATCAACAAATAACTTTTGCTCACTTTTTACAATCGTTTCAAATGATACATTGCATTTCATTTGGTGAACAAGACCATTTGTTATAGCTTTCACCACTTTAAGAATTTCCTTAAGAACAACAGAGAAATTGTATTTACACTTGAAATCACCGTAAATAGATAAATCACAGAATAAATTGACTTTATATTGCGGCAAGCTGCCTCCTTGTCATTTCTGACTTATAACAAAAAAAAAAAAAAAACGGAACAATGTCTAAAAGCTGTTTTGTAATTATAGTAAACAAGCTAAAAACCCAGAACTACGTTTTTATAAGCTATCGACCCCACAGCGTTTAAGGACAAAAGTAGAGCTCAACATGGCATACTACAACTAAGAACTACGCCCACTGGAGGGAAACTTAATCGCAACAGGAAACAATCCTTATTTTTAACCATTTCAAATGATTATTTCACCACCCTATGTAAACATGTGAGGAGGAGATATATCGAGAAACTTAATTTTATCATTCTATGTCAATGCTCCTTCTCCTTACCTTTCTTTTGCTTGAGAAATTATCCAACTGAATGGCCCAATGTGAAATATCCTGACATCTACAACTATTTGTGTCCTTAAACGCTCATTTTTTGGGGGTTAATTTTTACTTCTAATGTTTGTTCAACAATTTAGCTGTAAATTATGTAATTTGAGGAAAATAAAGGAAGTTATCATGCAAACCAGTGGTTGTGTGAAGTATTTTACAAACGTTTAGAGGATTTAAGTTCATATGTAAACATTATTTCATGTATGAAGTAAAAAAATATAATAATAATAATAATAATAATATTAATAAAATATAAAAAGCTTATTTTATGATGATCAATGATTTAGTTGTACCAAACAATCACTAAGCAAAGAAGAATTAAATATCTAGCCGAGGAAATTAATATTTTCAAACAAGTTTAAAGTGATTTTTACCTTTTGGGGGCATTTTTTAACCTTTATAAAGCCATTCTTTTTTCTGAAAGTGTGCATGATCTTTTATTATCTTTTGGGTCAAATTCTTATATTTAATCAATAAAGTCACTTAGAATAATAAGACATTTTAGGCTGTTAAAATCATTATCAACAAAATTCAACTTTTCAATATAGAGGAAACACAAACACTGCATCTGAATTGCCATTTAGATGCATTTACACTGTTTAATGCAGGACATGAATGCATTTAACCTACAGTTACAAATGCATGAAAACTGTTTTAATACTTTAATCCTAAAACGTTGAATGCTGATATTTCAAATTATTTCTAAAAAATTAAAAGGTAATTTAAATGTGGAATTACAACTGCCAGTAGGTGTCAGTAAATCACAGTTAATAAGTGAGTCATAATAAGGACACAGACAATGATCCACTCCTCGACGAATTTAGAGACATTTTTGAGGGCCTGGGATGCCTCCCAGGGGAACATAAAATTTACATTGACCACCAAGTGGCACCTTTAAGAAGAACTTCTTCGCATGGAAAAATTGGGAGTGATAGCAAAAACTGAAGAGCCAACAGATTGGGTGAGCTCGTTGCATACAGTGGAAAAGAAAAATGGCCAGCTCCGAATCTGCCTGGATCCATGGGATCTGAATAGAGCCATCAAGAGAGATCACTTTAAGTTACCCACTCGAGAGGAAATCATGTCACAATTTGCAGGGGCAAAATAATTTAACAAGTTGGACACTTCTACAGGATTCTGGCAGATTTAGCTGGATGAGGCATCATCAAGGCTCTGCACCTTCAACACCCCTGAGGGCAGATACAGGTTTCTAAGGTTACCATATGGCATACTATCAGCCCCAGAGGTGTATCACAAAACCATCAGAATGATCTATGAACACATCCAAGGCGTGGAAACAATGATGGACGACATCATAATCTATGGTGCAACCAAAGATGAGCATGACGCCAGACTTAGAGAGGTACTTGAAGTGACTCGAAACATCAATGTGAAGCTCAACAAGGAAAAATGTGAATTTGGAGTGAAATCACTAACCTTTCTGGGGCATGTTATCTCGGAGAAGGGGATAAAGCCTGACCCAAAGAAAACATCCGCAATTGAAAACATGGAGCGGCCACAGAACAAAGATGATGCCAGACGCTTTCTTGGTATGGTTACGTACTTGGAAAAATTCATACCACAGCTGTCTGCACAGTCTGCACCACTTCGTAGTCTACTGGAACAAAAAAACGAATGGATATGGTCACATGAGCAAGAGAGCTGTTGGAAAACCTTTAAAGAAATTCTGACAGCAGAACCTGTGCTAAAATTTTATGATCCAGAAAGACGCATAAGAATCTCAGCCTATGCATCACAGTACTCCAGCAGTATGATGACGTATGGCAGCCAGTGCCTACGGGTCCAGAGCGCTATCTGCTGCAGAAACAAGGTACGCACAAAGAGAGAAAGAATTGCTAGCAATTACGTACACATGTGAGAGATTCCATCAATTTGTCTACGGATGAGCATTCACCATAGTAGGCCTCACTACGAAGTTGGAGCAGATTTATTTGATTGTGAGGGGAAGAGTCACATTGTGGTAACTGACTACTACTCTAATTATCCAGTGGCCACACTGCAGTCTACTACTAGCAAAGCGGTCATTGCCTTCATGAGGTCTACGTTTGCTCGCCATAGTGTCCCCTGTGTAGTAGGGAAGGAATGGGGTTTTCGCCATGATACATCCTGTCCAAATTACCCTAGATCAAATGGACTGGCGGAGTCGGCTGTGAAAATAGTGAAAGGGCCCATGTGAAAGGCTCATGCAGGGAGTGAAGACTTTCAGAGAAGTCTCATGATCTACAGAAGTGCACCACTAGAGAACGGCTTTTCCCCAGCACAAATGCTCATGGGCAGAGGAATCCGAACAAATTTGCTCATTAGAGAGGATCTTCTGGACACTCCACATGCAAGTCAAGTGAAATGCTTTAAACAGAAACAAAAAATCAAACAAAAGAGACTGTATGACAGAAAAGCGAAGCCACTGACAGCTTGGAAACCAGGAGACACTGTCATTACGATGGATGGTGGATCAACTCTGCGATGGAACAGAATTGATTTAAGTCCCAAGCAAAGCTCTGAGACTGAGATACAGGATCCAACAACTGCAACTTCTGAGCCGATGAGTACAGAGACTGGACAGGTTGTGGAGACAGTACCAAAGACACTGACTGAACAAAGACCAATAAGAAACATTAAACCTCCAAAAAGACGGATTGAAGTTATGTGAAGTTTTGAGTTGGCTTACAAGTGATTGTTTGATTTCTATAATAAGTAAGGAATAACGAGTACAATCAGCTTGGAGTGATTCAAAGTTATATTGTATTTTGTTGTAGATGGTTGGATTTACTACATGAAATAGAGTAAATACTATGTAATTTCTCTGTTTATTGTTTCTTTTTCTCTTTAGGGGAGAGATGTGTTGTTATGCATGGGGGCTTTAAGAGGGTGTGTTGGAGGCAGAGGTCAAAGTGGAAAATAAAGATGTTGAGATGACAGATGATTGACTGTGCTCAGGTCTGTCTGTAAATAATAAGCAAAACAGTGAGCAAGTCTACAGCAATACAGCAATCAAATCTTTTCATTTCATTTCCATTTTCACTAGTTTTTTGCTTTAAGTATTATATTTTTATTGAAAAACCAGGGGACCCCCTATTTTTTGGGTGTTATGGGGGGGGGTCACTTAATGCGTATGGGAAGTACGTGATACAGTTCTGCTCATAACAGTAAATAGCTGAGGAAAAAATGACAGGTACAAGAAAACTGAAAAAAGCAAACACACACAAAGTGAGATGCAAATAGATATCATGGGAAAAGAAGAAACTGAAAAGGAAAATGGAAGTGAAGGCGCAGTTCAAGAGAGAACCTTTTTTCTTATTTTGCACAGCCCTAGCCTTTAAGGTTTTAAACATTTATTTAAATATGATGGCCATACAAAAAAATACGGTTGTACATGGTTTCAGAATTTGTTGTGGGTGAATGGGATGGCCTGGATGAGTGCGAGATTTCACGGCCTGAAATTTTTTCCCAGTCCGGCCCTGTTCTACATAGTGTTTGTTTAGCCTTGATACATTCATTAGCTAACAAATTTTAAATGTAAGTTATGTTGTAGTAATGTGTCAGTATGATGTGAGGTCCAGTTACTTGCATGGCACTAAAACAGGTAGTAGTAATGGGTACTTTTTTACTAAAGTACATGTCTGAGCCCATACTTTACTTTAACTTAAGTACAAAAGTGTAGTCAGTACTTCTGCTTTCACCAGAGTATTTTTAAACATGAGTATCTGTACTTCTACTTGAGTGGAGCATGTGTGTACTTTTGCCTTCTCTGAAAATGACAATACATATAATAAACAAGTAAACAGTGCTTTTTAGCACTCACCCTTTTTTCAGTGGTGAAGTATCCACCCATTCCATCTTGCCTTCTTGCCGTGTGTCAGTCAAACCAATCCACACTCTCAAATTATCTTTAATGATTGAAGTTATGAACCTCTGTGTGCATAAAAAATAGAGTAAGTGAGATTGCTCTCATCATTAACTGATGCTCACAGACATTTACCTGCTTCTCTTCAGTCTTGATAATGACCAGATCAGCACCTTGATCCCTGCAGTACTGCCTGCTGTCAGACCAGCTCTTCGAAACATTGGATATGAAAAACCAGCCTGAACTCAACTGAAACGCTAACAGAAACACACTTTTCAAAAACTGCATATGTAAAAGAAAAGTAGGAAAATGAAACTACAAAAACAGATCTGTACTAACCTTTTTTATAAACTGTATTTAATTCATCACTTAGGTCATGGAATCTATCCTCCAGTTGGTCTTTCTTAGTCATTAGATCAGAGTTAGTGTCCTGTAATCTGTTGTTTGTCTCATTGAACACGTGGACTACATCCTTGTAATTCTTTAACAGGTCTTTGTTTGCTGTGATGGAGATGTGCTGCAGTATGATGAAGACCAGCAGAAGAACACAAATGAGCAAAGCGAAAAACATCGCTATTGCCAGCACCAAACATCTACTTCCTCCTGACAAACAGGATAAAAAAAACATCAAAAAAAAACTCCATAGTATAAAATAAAACATTTAAAAATCAACCTTTGTGAGTAATTGATAGGGATTTTGAAAGAATGTTATTTCGGATGGTTCGTTTATAATGACAATAAATGGTCAAATATGCAAACAAGACCATCAATCAATAACAATTCTGTGTTAATACATTTTTGACGTAAGCAAGACGTAATGATAATATTATTCTGAAAGGCCAATTGTTACAATGACTGAAACATTATCAACACTATTTCTGCTTCAGAAAAATGTATACTTACTGCATTTTTGGGCTTTTCCTCCATTCTGGCCTTGACTTGGTATTTGAGGTAGAGTTCTGCCCTCAATTTCGTTTTTTATAAAGTTGACATAATAGATATCTGACTCCATTATTTGCACTCACTTGCAGTTACAGTAGAGTATGTGTTCACAGATGAGCTGCAGTATAATGGCTACCTTTATTTAAGTGCTGACCTGGCCATTTTTTGGAACCAGTGCAAAATGAAACGAAACAACGCCCTAATCTGCTTTATAGAGGATGTGAAGCTGATGTCATGTCTCTCAATGGTTCTCAATGGTTGTCCCTACAAAATATATGTTTTCAACACCAATATGTTATTAGTACTTCCTCAGGATAAAATCAGCTCTGCAAAAATCATCTCATTATGGTCGAGGCTGCTTTAAATGCAAATGTGGGTCACTCTGCATACAGCTGATACTTTGGCTTAATATGCTATTTTATTTTCTAAACAATTTTTTTTTTTCATTATTATTATTATTTTTTTTTATTTTAATATGGCCTACAGCATGCCCTAGTCTGGTCACACTTTACATTAAGGTTTCATTAGTTAACATTAGGTAAGGCATTAGTTAACATAAACTAGCAATGTAAAATTCTTCTGAAGCATTTAGTTAATTTCAACATTTAATGGCGCAATATTAAAAGCAAAAGTTGTAACTAAAGCACATTAATATACTAGTGAATTATTTTATTTCCTTTTTTGACACACAGTGCATGTAGCGCCCTCTATTGCTCAGACATGGTTTTGCTCTTTTCCTTCAGTCCAACATATATTTCTTTGACTTTTGGTGTGAATGGACGATCTATGAGCAAGTTTTCTCACATTTTTACATATCTTAGAGGTCAGTTAGTTTGTGCCGTGCCGGAAACGATGTGATCGTTTACAGATTACAAGTCAAGCCTGTGTCATGCATAAACTAGTGATTTCTAACACAAATCATCTTCATGACATTAAAATAGATTATAATCGTACACAGCAGTTGTCGAGCAGATTTGATAGATTAAAATGACTATTGAACTCATCAATGATCTTGACTTTGGGGTCTTTCATTATTATTATTTTGTTTAATTATGTGTATCTTATTTAAAATTACTGTGCCTTTGCGGTAAACAGTTTTATTGAGTCAGTCTTAAATAAATGCTTGAAAATTCACAAAAAGGAGACAATTAATTTATTACAGAAAATACACAGTGGTGTGTGATTAAGTGCAAGAAGTCCTTTTCTACAGATAATGTAGTAAAGGATATACTGGGGAAAAAAATCAGGTCATAGATAAGAGAGCTGATATATTCATTATTTTTCATTAGAACATTGTTTCTCGTTCACTCCACTGTCCGGTGTAATGTTTCCATTTACAACATAAACTTCATGAAGTCAGAACAACTATGAACTTTAAACACACGGATTTTACATAAATAAAAAAACTAAATCTAGCCTGAAAAAAATTAATTGATTACTGTCTCCATCTCACCACAGATTTTAAACAACCACCAGAAATTTGGTATTTTGGAGCCGTGTTTGGCGCGTCTTTGATAATCTACAGGTGGCGGCTGATGACATCACCGCTCGCGCCGTTTTTTCCCTTTGTTCAGCTCGCGTTGAGTCTTCTGAGGTGAGTTAAGCAGTTATTTGGGTATTTCGTGTCTTAACCGACCATCAAACACAGTTTGTTTAAGCGACGTTTTACAGGCTAATTTAATTGTTTTTATCCGGTTCAGCTTTTCTTTTTACTCTTTATTTTTATTTATTATTTTAATTGAATCTATTTATACTTTAAAAACAAGAAAAAAGAAACTAAATTTGCCACTGCAATCGCCACCTGCACTCTCTGTACCTGCAGCATTGCAATCCACACAAATGGTGCGTTGCCAGGAAAAGACGGTGTGAGAAAAAGTCTGTGATGGGAAATGATCTAAAGTGTTGCTGCAGTTTTCATTTTTACCCAATTTCCTCTGCTCCTCTGTCCATTTATCTTGAGCAGATTATATTTCCTTCTTTGTTTTTTTTTTTTTTTAACTCTCACAAAACTTTTGCGTTCCCACGAGAAACGTTGCGTTCTCTCGCAAAGATGTTTGCGTTTCCTCACAATGATTTTTTGCGTTCTCTCGCAAAACCGGTTGAGTTCGAACAAACACTTCCTGTTAACTCAGCTCAGTATGTTCACAACGGAGCGGTTCATAAGAGTTTTATATTGAACTTGTACTCAAGTGGCCTATAGATATAGTCATTTAATTGCTCACGATTTTGGAACGTTCTAAAACGCTTAATGTGGATTAATGTAATAAAAACAGTTTCTTTCTGCTTGTTTAAAGTAATAATAATAATAATAATAATAATAATAATAATAAATTTTAAGTTTTTGAAAGGAAAAATAAAACAAATAAATCACGTAGCCTATTAGTCGCATTTTATTCAGAAATAATACTACCAGCAGGCCTACAGCGTGTTATAATACCAACATTATAAGCACACACAGCCTATTTTAGTTCCCCGCACTCCACAGCAAATCCTTTAAATTTAACCGTATTCAGAACAGACCAAAAACCAAAACCAAAAAAAAACTATAACTTATTACTTTTTTAATGAATAAATATAATATAATGCAGTATTATATTATAATAGGAATAAGCTTATTTAGCTATAAATTAACCAAAATAAATCATTTAAAGCAAAACTGAAAGTATGGGCTCACGTATCACTCTCCTCCAGCACAAATCCAAATATTTCCATATCCAAATGTTTTCATATTCGCAGCTAAACCATTAAATTAACCAGGCCTTGTACGTTCCAATATCGACATGAAAAAAAAATCAGTGAACAAAAATGTGCCGCAGTGGATTGGACCGGTGCACATACTAATACAGACTATTTAAATTGACTAGTGTAACTTTTTATCTGTTTGGGTGATTATGTGTATTATTTTAATAATGAACATGCTGCGCTGTTTGCACTGAATATGTGCGCTTGAGGAGCCGGCGCGATCAAATAGCTGAAATATAAAAACACTCTTCCATACAGAAAAATACCCTGAGTGAGTTATTGTTTTTCATGTTTAATACGCGAATGCAATATCCAAACGACTGCAAATGCAACATTGATTTTATATAGCAGTTCAACAAAAAGGGTAATATTAAGTGACATTTTAAATTTAGCCTACATTTTTAACACAATATTGTCAATGTTGTTTGTTATATTTTGCAACGAAATAGTAATGGTTCCAACGAAATCCGCAACAGAACTGTCGTGTCTCCAAGCAACAGCGGTGTTTCGTTGCTGAATTAATCTGCAGCTTTGAACCATTCGGAGAGTCCGTGATTAATAACCCATTCATAACTACAACCATTTGCTTAGTTATTGAATGAATGAATGAATGACGCGACGCCTTGCTCATTACGACAGTGACGTGTTATGTGCTACATGTGTCTCCTACCAGCCTGTGTTGCCCTTTTGAATGTTTATTAAAAGACTGTTGATAGAGATGAAGATCACTCGCCTCCTCACTCCTTGCAGTAGCAGTATACATATTGCAATATTACAAATGAGGAAAACAATACGGCAAGTACACAAGAAGTGCTAACAGTAAGTTTCAAACATTGGATAGAATGTTAGAACATGGAGGAATTTAATAGTTTTACGTATAGTAGATTTGCATAAAAGCAGGATGCAGAACATCTGATTTGTTTAACAATGATGCATCACAGAATCTGTTCTAAAATTTGAGAAAAAAAAGGTCTGACAGTGCTCTAGTTGTCACGTTCAACAAATATTCAAATATTTGACAGTGGTTTCATGGGGAGCACTTGCATGCTGGGTATAATTAACTGTTTATGTTTTGTCATCCTTCATCTATTTTGTAATCAGTTTAACTAGTCTTGATTCAACTGTAACGATGTAATCGCTACTTTAGTTTATTTTGTAATGTGGTGTTTTTTTTTCTGTGCTCTAAAATGTATAAAAATGTTCGTTTTCATGGCCGGATAAAATATCGCAGGGAGCCGCTAGAGGGCGCTAAGGCCTAGTGTATTTCCTCATTTAAGCGCGTCCATTTCAGTGTGAGTCAGTTTGGTGTAGGCAACCGCCTGGCAAACGCTACCTGCCCACTCAGAGTCCTCGTTTGAGAACTTTTTAAGTTTCTGCTCAAATGTGAGTATTGTCCGGCAAGGTTTCTAACATGATGCATTGGAAATTGTTGTTATGGATCGGGGATGTTGTGATTTCTTTTTAGAGAGGACTCTTTTCTTTCGCTTACGAACACTCAGTATAACCCCGGTGGTTTGGGCCGCTATCAGTTGTTTAACTCACCACATTTGAATCACTTGGGCATCAAGGACGAGTTCACGGCATGTCTACTGAGCAACGGAGGAGTTGGATCGTGTTTGTTTGGGCTGGTCGGCTTAAAGCGCGATATTCAAATCGTCGACGCCATTAACAATCATCTCATTCATCAGGCCTATTGGATTACATTGCATCGCACTCAAGCTCGTTAGATTCCTACTCATCTCATCCTCTTCAGTTCGCTTCATTGACCGCATGGACTCACATGATAAGTGTATTTATTTCATTGACTTTGATGCAGACAAAGACTGCTAAATGGTATAAACCTCTATTCATTTATTAGTGGCAATTACATATTATTATTTACACTGTGGAGAATATAAAAAGGGGAAAAAGCATATTTGTTTGAAGGAGTGGTTATGTTTTTATTCAGTACCCTTCGAATATCTGTGAACCTCCTCAGAGTAGCTTCCTTTTAAGTTTGAGGGGTTACACAACATTAACACTGAAGTGCAACCTATTGCAATACAATAGTCACACAATAGCAACACTCTCCCACATATTTTTGATATTATAATTGTGCTTATTTCCATAGTTGGTATAAGTGAGAGTGGGTATACCGGCAAAAACAATTTCAAACAGGACAATTTCACCCACTGAAAATGTCAGAAACTTTTAATTCA
The DNA here is from genome assembly GCF_022985175.1 of Labeo rohita. Lineage (NCBI taxonomy): Eukaryota > Metazoa > Chordata > Actinopteri > Cypriniformes > Cyprinidae > Labeo > Labeo rohita. The sequence goes on along the minus strand of NW_026128099.1, from coordinate 73,479 downwards.
AAGAATCTTGAAAAAAATGTTTCAGGGTTTAAACAAAAATATTAAGACAGTATGAAGAGAGAGGGAGAGTGAGAGAAAATTCCCGAAGTCTTTGTGTTTATCCTTTTTAGACAATGTGACTACAACATGGGGACTTATTAAGGATTACAGACTGTATCCATGATTACATAACAGAGCTCCAGACACTAATTGGTTATGATGGTTATCAGACATATAAACATAAATACAAACAAATAATATATATATATATATATATATATATATATATATATATATATATATATATATATATATATATATATATATATATAATGAACTTTCTTAGTGTATGCTCATGTAATGTCAATAAGAGCTTTTTTAAGAACACTTAATTTCTTAATTTTTAACATTAAAAATGGGACAAAAATATCATTACTGCTCTTTTTTTGTATGAGAGCATATACACTGTAAAAAACAATTTGTTGAGTCAACTTAAAATAATTTGTAACCTGGCTGCCTTAAAATTTTTAGTTCAGTCAACTCAAAAGTTTATCCAACTTGAAATGTTAAATTATACTAAGTGACAACTTTGAGTTGAATCAGCTTCAGATTTTAAGGCAGCTGGGTTACTTACCAACACAAATATCTATAATGTTACTTAGTACAACTTAACATTTCAAGTTGAATAAACTTATTTTAGTTGACTAAACTTAAAATTTTAAGGCAGCAGGGTAAGAAATTATTTTAAGTTGACTTAACAAATTGTGTTTTTTATTTTTTACAGTATACAGTGCTGTCCTCTTCATCAAAAAAGCCTGAGGATTACCGTTCAAAGAATCTTTGAGAGGCAAGATGGTTGTTGAAGGTGAAAGGAATGATGAATGTCAGTGTTGAATTCAACAAATCCAGGCGGGTTGCTGTCCATGTATGACTTGATCCAGTCCTGGTACTGAGAGACTCTTGTAAAACCACTGGGATATTTGAGGTCATTACACAGGTTTCTAGAAACACTCATGATGCCAGACTGAATCCATAGGGAGCCTTTCCTACTGAGCATTGGACCTCCAGAGTCTCCCTGTATTGACAGATATCATTTTATATCTCTGACAGTATACAGACATAAGTATGCAATAGTGTAGCCCAATTGTGAAAGTATGTCAGCTGTGTGTCAAAAATTGTTTTATTGATATTTTTTGCAGTGGGAGTGTTTTTCTTGTTACCAAGGGTTCTTCTCAGTACTCAAACTGGTGCTTCCTCGTTTCCTCGTGTCTGCATCCTACAGGCCATGATCCAGAAACTGATCAAAGCTGTCTTGAAGGACACTTCAGTGGTCTAAAATTGCACTGTGAGGAGGTGAGGAACAAGGAAGCTTCCAGAAGAGCAACAAGCGAGGATACACAGATATATCCCATGCAGGGTCCTTCCTCATAAAAAACCTGACACACATATGGTTTTCCTCCCCTTTAGATCTGTCACAGTCTTTCTAATGTATGTCTTACCTTTGCAGTTAAAATAAAGCATACATCTCACTTATTTCAACGCAGCATCTTGATTTATTATTGTTCATTATGAATTTCTTAAAGAAACGATGTGAGAAATCAAATTTGCCTTGATTTTTTGACATATAAGGATTGTGTTAACCATTAAAATGTGACCCTGGGCCACAAAACCAGTCATGAGGGTCTTTTTTTTTTTTTTTTTTTTTTTTTTATTGAGAAATTTTTAAATATAACTGCTAAGGATCACTGATCCTGCATCAGTAAACCTCGTAACTCGAGTCACAGCCAAACAGCTTGTGCAAAGTGCTGAATCTTTTACAATATGATATTTTGGCCAAATAACAGAAAAAAACTGAGCACCCAAATAGCGACCAAATCTAAAACCAGCCTGATTGCAAATGTCCATCACTGACCTCCATGTTTTATTTAGATGAAGTGTTAACCAAGTCTGAAACCTTGGTCAATCCTTTTTCCATAAAGGTTTTAACATTTGTATTAGAAGTATATTATTACTTAGAAGAGAGTTGTAAGACAGTGGCTCTTTAAGGGCAAAATGGTTATTTTCTTGTCTAATTAGTTTAAAATTTTTCCAAAAGTTTAGCACAAAAGCATAAACTTCTACATCCATTGCAAATGTCCATCATAAGAAGACAAAAATAGTCACCTATCAAGACAGAACCCACCAAAAGTTGAGCAAAGCAAGACCAAATGACACCCATGGCCTAAATTCCACAGAGTAGGTTTCGGACTGTCTTCAACCTCAAGTTTTAACCTTGGTTGCCACATAAATGAACTCTTGGCCCCCTTCATTAACTGGCAAATAAAGGATTGCAGAGGGAAGCCAATGGTAGCCATCCCAGAAAAAAATAAATAAATAACAGAAGTTTTCTGCAGATGTTGCAACAAATCATTTGGTGGGTCAAGAAAATTTAAGCAATGCCACATAATGGGAGCTACAAAGTTGTTATTAATTAGCATTCTACCCCATATAACAATTGTGGCAGAATCCATCTCCATCTTTGTTAATGTCCAGAAACCTTTTCAAAAATACTATCCCAGAGGAGGCTTTCTGATAAATCTGTAGAGATACTCTCAAATCCATGACATCCTGAGCAAATCTAATGATAACAGTGACATCATCAGCATAGGCAGTAAGTCTAGCAGTTATCAGGTCTGATGGAAACACTGTTGATATGCTACACAACTTGTTTCTTAATACAACCAAAAGTGGTTCAGTTGCAATAGCATATAAGACCCCTGCCTTATGTGTCTGCTTACTCTGAAAGGTCTTGTTAGATGCCAGCATCTGATGTCCTCAAGATCACCCTATTTAGGGAATAGGGTGGCCACAGCTTTACAAAGGCTCACTGGAAGTGTACCTCTTTTAAAACTTAATAAAACAACAGTAAACAAATTCTTCCCAATGGCAGGCCAAAAGAAGACAGCTCTTGAACAACTAAAGACAGTTTGTCAAAAGTCAATAGTTTATTAAGCCTAGATTTCTCCTCTCCTGAAAGTTGAGGTAAATCCTCAAGGAGAAGGTCAGCCAATTCCTCGTCACAAGTTTCAGCTCTGTAAAGATCCTCATACAAAGACACCGCATAAGAAATAATCCCATGACCATCAATAACTTTTCTCCCCTCTGGGAGTCTCAAACAGCCTAAAATCTTCTTATCCACAGCCGCCTTCTCCAGGCCAAAGAAAAAAGATGCAGGAACATCAATTCAATTGAGAGTGAGTCAGTCTTGCATCTCCTGGGCTTTTTCCTCCAAAAAGCCTGCAAAACAAATTTGGACTCAGTGGTATCAACAACATCTCCTTCAACATTAAGTTGAAGTATCTCTTGTTCAAATCGTTCCATTTTATTGCCCAAATTAATTTTAATATAGGCAAAACAATATGATTTGAATTTTGCAGATGTCCCACCACTGGCTCAGGGACTTATACTGTGTTTCTCTCTCTCTCCAAATCGCCCAGAAATGATGACTGTTACAGAGCTGCAGGCTGTTTATGAACTCCCTGTTTGTTCTGAAACAACCACGAAGGTTGTGCCTGAACTGTCTGTCTGCCTTGAATTACCTATCTGTCCTGTCACAACCATCAAGGATGTTCCCCCTGTCAGAGTCGTTTCCTTTAATGGGGGTTGCCATATTGTGTGTCTGGGCTACGCAGACTACCACTGCTCCTCCCAAAGTGGTGGTGTCCACCTCTGGACTTTCTGTATGTCCCTTCATGACTACGGAGGTTGTGCCTGAACTTTTCTGTCTGACCTGAACTGTCTACCCATCCTGGACTACCTGTTTGTTCCATCTTGACCATGGAGGTCAGTTTTGAACTCCCTCCTTCACCTTGGGCCTCTGATGCTCCGGCTTCACCGCAGCCTTCCGGATCCCCGCCTGTGCCTCAGATTCATTAGCCATCTGCTCCACATTGGCCCTCTGGATCCTTTCCGTCACCCTGGCTTTGCGGCTCTTCTTCTCCACACTGGGCTCCTTTACCATTAGCTCTGTCTCTGCCAATCGGCCCCCTGGAGTCGTCAGCTCTTCCTCCACAATGGCTCCTCCCTCCATCGGCTTCACTGTGGGCTATCTCCCTTGGAGGGCTCTGGAGCGTCTCCCGTCTCTTCCTGCTCCAGACACCTCCCTCCATCTATTCCACTCTGTCTCCTTTTTTTTGTCCATTCCTCCCTGGTTAGATCAGCAAAATATGACTCAATTCGCTGACCAAGCTGTCAGCAAATGATTTCAACTCCGTTATTTTGCTAGTTTGGCTTTAAGTAAAGCTCAAGTAGTTACTTTGTATAATTTGGGCTAATGATTTGCACTAAAAAGCCACTGGGGGATTCTTATTTGAAATCATGTATAAACAACAAAGAACAAAGGTAAACAAAGGCCAGCCTGATCAACACTAGCAATGTATGATCAAACTGTTATTTGTCTAGTATGTCAATCACCCACCAAAACTTCATGCTTTCTGCAAAATGTTTTATTTAGCTAAAATTTAATGTGGTCACATTTATGCGAGTGCATGGTCTGCACTGCTCCAAAGCTTCTGCTCTGTAAAGCGCGAGCAGTAATCCGAATTCACTGATCATGTAAAGGAGGAGCATTCACTGTGATCGCTTCGGATGTAGAGCCTGGTTTATACCACTATAGCCACGTCAGCACGAGCGCGAAGGTGTGCGCTGCTCGTGGCAAAATGACGCAAAAAGTGAGGAAACGATGGCGGACGGGGAATTTGGTTTTCAAGCTAAAGTAAAAAATAAATTAAAAATTAAATAAATAATTTTAAAAAACGCTTCTTAAACAGAGAGGGTGAACATGTTGTTATTTTTGTGGGAAACTAAACATGCAAACCAATTTCTCATTCTCTCACACCCCTCGTCACACTGGGAGGGGTGGGGGTACTGGAATACTTATTTCTAATAAATGGAAATTCTTTAACCACTCTCCGCTATGCAACTTTAACTCTTTCGAATCTCATGCGATCGCAGTAACAGCTCCAATTAAATTCCACGTTGTGGTGATTTACCGCCCTCCTGGTCAACTGGGCACATTCCTAGATGAGCTAGATGGGCTGCTATCCTCATTCCAAGAGGATGGCACTCCACTTCTAGTCTTTGGTGATTTTAACATTCATCTGGACAAGCCTTATGCTGCAGACTTTCACTCACTCCTAGCTTCATTCGATTTCGACTTGAGTATGTATCAGTCTTTGCTTTCATCCTTCTCTGCTCAAGTCCATGCTGCCAAATCCTCATACTTCCACATCAAGATCAACAATGCTCCAGACACACGTAACCTCTTCAAAACATTCAATTCGCTCCTCTGCCCTCCCCCACCACCTCCCACCACTTCTATAACAGCCGACGATTTCGCCACATTCTTTACTAACAAAACTACAACTATCAGCAGCCAGTTCTTGGCTCCACACGTACAGGAACTAATACCGACAACATCCACAGCTAACACCCCACTCTTCTCCTTCTGTCCCCTCTCTGAGGCAGAAGTATCCAAACTTCTCCTCTTCAGCCATCCTACGACATGCCAACTAGATCCTATCCCTTCTCACCTTCTCCAAGCAATCTCTCCTACATTCTTACCAGCACTTACACACATCATCAACACATCTCTCCTCACAGGCACTTTCCCCACTGCATTCAAGCAGGCTCGGGTAACCCCACTGCTCAAAAAACCTACATTAAACACTTCACTTATAGATAACTATAGACCGATCTCTCTCCTTCCATTCATAGCAAAAACACTTGAACGAGTCGTTTTTAACCAGGTATCACGGTTTCTCGCGCAGAACAGGCCACTCAACTGAAACTGCACCACTGTCAGTCACTGAAGCCTTGCGGATTGCAAAAGCTGATTCCAGATCATCGGTACTCATTTTGCTGGATCTTTCTGCTGCTTTTGACACAGTCAATCATCAGATCCTCCTGTCCACCCTATCATCACTGGGTATCACAGGGATTCCTCTTCGCTGGTTCGAATCTCACAGGTAGGTCTTTCAGGGTGGCCTGGGGAGGGGAGGTATCCAAAGCACATCATCTGGCCACTGGGGTTCTTCAGGGATCAGTTCTTGGACCCCTCCTCTTCTCCATTTACACTACATCACTGGGGCCCATCATACAGGCACATGGCTTCTCTTACCACTGCTATGCTGATGACACGCAGCTCTATCTTTCATTTCTACCAGATGATCCGACAGTAGCTGCACGGATCTCAAGCTGCTTGGCGGACATCTCGGAGTGGATGAAAGAACATCATCTACAGCTCAACTTGGCAAAGACTGAGCTCCTTATTTTCCCTGCCACTCCGACTCTACAGCATGATTTTACCATCAACTTAGGTACTTTAACAATTACCCCATCAAGTTCTGCCAGAAATCTTGGTGTTATCTTTGATGACCAGCTGACTTTCAAAGACCACATTGCTAAAACTGCTCGATCTTGCAGGTTTGCCCTACACAACATTAGAAAGATCAGGCCCTTTCTAACAGAGCAGGCCACACAACTTCTTGTCCAGGCCCTGGTCATCTCCAGGCTGGACTACTGCAGTGCTCTTCTAGCCGGTCTTCTCTCATGCACAATCAAACCTTTTCAAATGATTCAGAATGCAGCAGCATGACTGGTCTTCAACGAGCCCAAAAGGGCCCATGTCACACCTCTCTTTATCACCCTGCACTGGCTCCTAATTGCAGCTCGCATCAAATTCAAGACACTGATGCTTGCTTATACATCAACTACAGGCTCGGCGCCCGCCTACCTCTTATCCCTGCTACCAATCTACACTCCCTCCAGAACTCTGAGATCCGCCAGTGAGCGACGCCTCATTGTACCATCACAAAGAGGCACAAAATCACTTTCCAGAACATTCTCTTACACCGTTCCTGGCTGGTGGAGAATGATCTTCCCACTGCTATCTGGAATGCCAACTCCCTAACAACTTTCAAGCAACTGCTGAAAACCCATCTCTTTCGACACTGCTTGACTTAAAAAAAAAAAAAAAAAAAAAAAAAAAAATTCCTTTTCTACTCTTTTCCCTTTCTAGCTTGTACTTATTTGAACAATGCCTGTTATATGGTAATTTGAGCACTTCGTAGGTCATTTTGCCTCTTTAGGATAAATCACTTGATGTATTCCCCACCTGTAAGTCGCTTTGGATAAAAGCGTCTGCTAAATGAATAAATGTAAAATGTAAATGCAAGCATTGTCACCAACAGAGTTTCACTTTTCTTTTTGTTTTCATTTTGAAAAGCTATAATTTATCTCACGTTACGTTATGAGGCTTTCTTTTCATTTTATTTGATTCCTAAGTGTTTGCGGCAGTGATAGGAGGGGGACAGATCGGGTCACTATGAATCTGGGGGGGGTGGGTTGTCATGTCCCTCCGTCCCTATTGCCATCTGCGCCCCTGCTTCGCAAAGCTGGGGCGAGATTAAGTAATCTCACTGTTCTCTGCATCTACAGCAAAAAAAGAAAAAAAAAGAAATCTCACTCCAACAGAGAGATACTCTCACCCACGCCAAACAGCTCTGTCCACGCTCAACAGAGTTTTAATTTTAAATTTTTGTGTGAGATATCCTTTAATATATATATATATTGTCTTATTTGATATTCTTTACTCTAAATCCATGCCTTCCTCTGCAGATCAGGTGGACTAAAACGCAGTTTAAAATGAGTTTAAGATGGGGCTTAATTAAGCAACTAGGTTAGCAGTGAAAAAGTTTGCAGGAGAGCAAACACTGGTGTTTAGTAAATTGCTCTAGATTAAAAAGGGTTAAAAATAAATGATTGGTATCTTACCGGACAAATACTTCTCCCTTCCTGTCCAGCACAAATCATATTGCTTGTGATGCTTGTGACCCCTTCATAAACATTAGCGCACTCACTGTTGCTCACAACTGGTATCATCACCTCCTGCAGTATGTTAGAGGGTGGGCCTGAGACACAGATGACAGTGCATGTTTCATGACTTTTAAAAAAAACATTTGTATGTCAGTTGTTGATGTTTTATGGTATTGTTTGTGTTCAGTGTCTGGCAAGCAAAGGTTCACCCACCTTCAGGATGCAGCAGGCCCCATCCAGTGACCCAGCTCTCCGTACCTGCAGCAAATACACTACCAGCCGCTGCCAGACAGACTGGCCTAATGTAATCAGAGAAAGCCACAGAGGAGGAGAGCTTGACCAGTGCTATGTCATTGTCAGGATTTGGATAGTCAAAGAGAGGATGCTTGATGATTTGACTCGCTGTCCTGGACGTCTCATAAGGGTTTGTGCCAGATTGACTCAGGCGACCAAAGTACATCACAACTTTAAATGAATGGAAGCTGTCAACAGAGAAAGTCTGCTTTAATCCCACTATTGTAAATCTACAAATGTATCTTTAGCATTATTTAAGCCTTAAACTTCATACTCCTGGAAGCAGCGAGCTGCAGATAAAACCCAGTCTTTAGTGATGAGAGTCCCGCCACAGTTATGGCCAAAGCTGGCATGAATGCTGACCTGCCATGGCCAAGCCCCTGTTGTTACATTCACCCCTCCAACAATCCTGTCACTGAGGGAGGCTTGACCACATACTGATGAGAGAAAGCAAGATATGAGATTTCCTTTTTAAAAAGCCTCACAGACACAGAAGACATGTTTCTGCAGGTTTTAAAGTCAATATCAGAAGTCAGTCAGAAGTCAGAAAGTGCTTTATTACCAAGTATGTTTACACACGCACATAGAATTTGACTTGATGACAGGAACTTCCAGTGCAGAGCAAAGTTCAGAGGTAGTGCAAACATACAGATGCATGTCCAAAAATTAGACTATCCTGAAAAAGTTTTTTTTTTTTTTGTAACTTATTTCAAAAACTGAAACTTTCATATATTCTAGATTCATTACATGTTTTGTTTTTCAATTTTAATGATTAGAGCATACAGCTCATGAAAGTCAAAAATCCAGTATCTCAAAATAGAAAAGTTCACATTTATTTATGCCCTCAATACTTGGTTGGCAGCACATATTACAGCAAATGACTTATTTCTAGCACAAATCACAGCATCAGTGAAGTGTAGCATGGAAGTGATCAGCCTGTGGCACTACTGAGGCACTATTAATCCTGCAACACGTTCTCACTCCCAACTCGTCACATATTGACGCATGGTCAGGACCCATTTAGCGTCAGTTTTTGACGCAGCACACAGGACGGCGGACGGATGGAGATGGTGATCGCGTCTGTTCTTCTCACATTTTGCCTCGAAAAACTTGGAATATTAATACTTTTTTAATAAAGTATGAATATAGTTATATCTTGTGTTTTGTTGACAAATGGTTAGGTTTACGGGCAGGGGTTGGGTTAAATGTGTGAATAATGTAATATAAATAAAACTGTTGTGACTATTTGCATTGAAAAAAACATGCAAATATGCATAAATACATACAGTATATGCTATAATAACAATATTATTACCCAATATATAATTTAATCATGGCGATAAAATTCCCAGTGCCTTTCACATCATTGACACATTGACGCCAAGGGTTTCTTATTTAAAGCACTGGAGGACCCTGCACGTTGAAAAATGGTGCTAAAAGGGTACACTAGATGGTGTACGCAAAAATGACACCAAAAGGTCCTGACCAAGCGTCAATATGTGACGAGTTGGGATTGAGAACATGTTGGCCCGTCTCTATAATGTCAGATTGACTGTTTCTCATCTTTCTTTTGAAAATATCCCATAGATTCCATGCGGGGTTCAGGTCAGGCATGTTGGCTGGCCAATCAAACACAGTAATATCATGGTCACCAAAACACTTGGAAGTGGTTTTTGCACTGTGGGCAGGAGTTAAAGTTTTGCTGGAAAAGGAAATCAGCATTTCCATAAAGCTTGTCAGCAGATGAAAGCATAAAATGCTCCAAAATCTCCTGGTAGATGGCTGCATTGACTTTGGACTTGATAAAACACAATAGACCAATACCAGCAGATGTCACGGCACCCCAAATCATCACTGACTTCAGATACTTCACACTGGACTTCAAGCTGCTTGGATTCTGTGCCTCTTGAAGTCTTCCTCCAGACTCTGGGACCATGATTTCATGAAATGCAAAATTTACTTTTATCTGGAAAGAGGACTTTGGACCACTGAGCAACAGTCCAGTTATTTTTCTCCGTAGCCTAAGTGAGATGCTTCTGACGTTGTTTCTGTTTCAGAAGTAGCTTGGTAGCCCTTTTCCTGAAGATGTCTGAGTGTGGTGACTCTTGATGCACTGATTCCGGCTTCATTCCACTCCTTGTGAAGGTCTCCCAAGTGTTTGAATCGGCTTTGCTTAACAGTTTTGTCAAGCATGTGGTTATCCCTGTTGCTTGTGCACCTTTTCCTACTCAATTTCTTCCTTCCAGTCAACTTCGCATTTAATATGCTTTGATACAGCACTCTGTAAACAGCCACCTCTTTCAATAATGACCTTCTGTGACTTCCCCTTTTTGTGGAGGGTGACAATGATTGTTTTTTGGACCATTGTCAAGTCAGCAGTCTTCCCCATTAGTGTGGTTTCAAACAATAAGAGATACCTGGAATTTATACTGTAGGGATGGACATTTAATGAAACTGAAATGTAAATATTTTAATATTTTGAGATACTGGAATTTTGACTTTCATGAGCTGTATGCTCTAATTATCAAAATGAAAATACAAAAAAAAAAAAAAAATTAAATGTCTTACTTTACGAATCTAGAATATATGAAAGTTTCATTTTTTCCTAAATAGATTACAATAAAAAATGAACTTATTCATGATATTCTAATTTTTTGAGATGCACCTGTACATGATAGTGCAGACATACATAGGAATTACACAGTGTAGATGGAATATAAGACTAATATAAAAAAAAACAGAAAATTAAATAATACACTATATACAAGTGGAAGTATAGAAAAAAATAATTATTTAAATGTACAAATATGCTGTTTACAACTGTGCTGATGTATTATTTACAAGTGTACAGTTTACACATGTATACATTTTGAGTTATATGTTTGCAGCTTTAATTGCCTTTTAATTTGCTTTTTCAAGACATAACTGATGACAGAACTACATTGTGTGCTCATAGTTTCTTGTGTGCTTTATGATGAAGTGATATTTGTGCACCTTTGCTAGTCGTTAAGCAAATTAGGTAAAAAATAAATGCATTTTAAATGCAAGACAAAGTTTTAATAAAACAGGTGTAACCCCTATAAAATTTCAGGGTCACAGACATTCAAAGCTGGAGAACAGAAAATGGCTAGTAAATTCCTCTAGGTATCCCCTGGTAAATGATATGGGATAATCAGAGGGAGAATTAGGGATCCTTGCTAAGAACAGAACAGGGAGTATATCTGCTGAGTCAGCATGATAACATTTTTTTAGAAAGAAAAGTTAAACAAGTGAAAAAAGAAAGAGTTTAGACTAATTCTGATAAAATTAAAAGGATTATGCACTATTTCAGGATTTGTTTCATAGAACTCATGGTGAAGGATTTTTTTTTTTTTTTTGTATTTTTCATTTGAAACTTGTTTTGTTATTGTATTTATATGTTTAATGTTAAGAAATAAAACTGATTCTAATGGATGACGAACAAATATTGACGGATGTGCACTGACTCATTATTCATCGAATCAGTGGAACTAAACAAGACCAGCGGTTCAGTGCAGAACGCATGGTACACAGATGTAGACATTGGAAATGTGACAGTGAAGTTCAAATTGGACTCTGGGGCTGAAGCCAATAAAATACCTCTGAACATTTATCAATCACTGCATAAATCAGCGCTGTTGCAACTGACTTCGACTATGCTTGTGTCCTATGGTGGAACAAAATTAAAGCCAGAAGGTGTGGCCAACCTTCAGTGTGTCACACCCAAAGTGCAAGTTTGCTTACCCTTTTACATGACCAGACACTCGTCCATTCCATTACTTGGTAAGAAAGCATGTGAACGGATGCAACTGCTGAAAAGAGTTGAGACTGTTGTAATCAAGCATTCTACCTCCAAAGAGGAGCTGATAGCACAACATCCAACAGTTTTTGAAGGGCTTGGTCAGTTTCCAGGTGAACATCATATTCATGTTGATCCGAAGGCAATTCCAGTCATACATGACTGCAGAAAAATTCCCTTAGCAGTTCTGGGCAAATTGAAGGATACACTGGATCAGCTGTTGCAAGCAGACGTTATAGCGCCAGTCACCCAGCCCACTCCTTGGGTCAACAGCCTTGTTATCACAGAAAAAAAGAATGGGTCATTACGAGTGTGCCTGGATCCTCGTGACCTTAATAAAGCTGTTCTTCGTCAACACTTCTCTATTCCAACAACTGAAGATGTCCTATGTAAGCTTGCTGGAAAGAAAATTTTCTCCATCTTCGATGAAAAGGACGGCTACTGGCAAGTCAGACTCGACACAGAATCCTCCCTACTATGCACGTTTAACACGCCATGGGGTAGATATAGATTCAAACGTCTGCCGTTTGGTGTCAAGTCTGCTAGTGAAGTTTTCCAGCAGACATAGACGGTGTACACATTGTAGCTGATGATATGATTGTCGCTGCTGCCACAGAACAAGAACATGATGTCATTGTTGCTAAAATTATGGAGAGAGCGGAAAAACACAATGTGAAATTCAACCCCGACAAGATCCAATTCAAGGTAAACAATGTACATTTCATGGGCCATGTGATAACTCCACAGGGTGTGAAAGCAGATGACGGCAAGATACAGGCAGTAGTAAGCATGCCAGCACCCATGGATAGACAAGCACTGCAGCGCCTTTTGGGCATGATACGATATCTTGCGCCATTTATTAGAGGTGAGGCATCACTGACGGTCCCTCTCAGACAGCTGTTGAGAAAGGACATTGCATTCCAGTGGCAATCAGAACATGATGAGACCCTGTGTGCACTCAAAACAGCACTGACTAACACACCAGTTCTCAGGTACTATGAGCCCAACACAGCACTCACCATACAAACAGACGCATCCAAAGATGGCTTAGGATCATGTCTGCTGCAGGAGGGACAACCAATAGCATATGCATCCAGGGCTTTAACAGATACAGAAAAGAACTATGCCCAGATTGAAAAGGAGCTACTGGCAATTGTCTTCTCGACCATAAAGTTCCATCAGTATGTCTATGGACGCAGTGTGAATGTTCAATCTGACCATAAGCCATTGGAGGCTATTTTCAAGAAGCCACTGAGCAAAGCACCAGCGAGACTCCAACGTATGCTTTTACAGCTACAGAAATATGACCTCATAGTCCAATACACACCTGGTAAGGACATGTTAATTGCCGATACACTCTCACGTGCTGTCACTGAAGGCCAACAAACAAGCACAGATGATCTCAGTGATGAACAGGTCGTATATTCGTATATTTGCAACAGAGGCTCTTAGTGAAGAAATGCTGAAGCAGCTTACAGATGCTACTGCAAATGACAGTACACTCTAGTTGCTTATGAAAACACAAAAGACAGGATGGCCGACACACAGAAAGAAACTTGATTCCTCAATTCATCAGTTTTGGCCTGTCAGACACACTGTGGCTGTGCAAGATATCATATTACTGGTAAAAGGTAGAATCTTGATTCCTGAGTCAATGAGAAAAGCGATGTTGCAGAAACTACATGTCTCGCACCAAGGAATGGAGCGCACAAAAGCACATGCCAGAAAATGTCTGTATTGGCCTGGAATGACCAAACACATAGAACAGATGGTTGAGATGTGTCCAACATGCCAACAGTTCCAGCCCAGGAACCAGAAAGAGCCACTCATTTCTCATGAAATCCCAGAGCTTCCCTGGTTAAAAGTAGCTGCTGACATCTTCGAAATCAGAGGTCAGTCATTTCTTTTGATTGTTGATTATATGTCAAAGTTTCCTGAGGTGATGAATATCAAAGACAAGACAGCACGCACGGTAACTGAAAAGATGAAAACAGTGTATGCAAGGCATGGCATTCCAAAAGAGTTGGTGTGCGATCACGTACCCTTCGCCAGCTATGAAATGAAGAAATTTGCTGCAGAGTGGGGCATCAAGGTGACACACTCAAGTCCAGCCTATCCTCAATCCAACGGGTTGGCGGAAAGATCAATCAAAACTGTCAAACAGGTCCTGAAAAAAGTGGAACAATCAGGAGTGGATCATCACCTTGCTCTTCTCTCGCTGAGAAATACTACTATCACTGGTACATCCTATTCACCGGCTCAGGTTCTGATGGGAAGAGTTCTAAGGAGCACCTTACCAGTGTCCAGTGAAGTCCTGCGACCAACTACTCCCAAAGGTGTTCATCAGGCACTCCAAACCCTACAATGTAGGAGCAAAATCCCTGTCAGAACTAAATGCATGAAAATACTGTACACATTGAAACGGACAGAGGGTGGCAGCCAGGTCTCATTGTTTCAAAAAGAGATGTCATACAATATTGTCAATGAAGAAGGACGACAGTTTCGCTGCAACAGGCGCCACCTGAGGAAAACAAATCACAAGTACAGAGAAACATTTGATCTTGTGGATGAGACCTACAACGATACACACTCTCACATCCCAGGGGCACAAGAAGTGACAAATCGGTCTGTAGAGTGTGTTCCAGATCAACCTTTACATAACAGCAGTACCACAGCCACCAGGAGTGGTCGGGTTGTGAAAGTTCCTGTGAGGATCCAGGACTACTGTATGAACTGACTATATATTTGCCTAGTAACTAAGGTTAGGCATGCTTAAACTTTGGACTGCTTATTTGACACAGTGTTTGCTATAAATAAGAAAGAAAATGTCCCTGTTACGTGGACTTTAAGATCTGTGTTCGGTATTCATATATCTTGTTTATAGCTTGTAATGTTTTCTGTGAAAAGAGGGGGATGTGGTGCAGTGTTATATGCACTTATGATGTAATTGCATATTTACTCCACCTTGGTTCGACTGCTGGGTTCTACCGGGTCAGATGACGGAGACTGAGATGCATAAGAGGGTTAGCAGTGGGAGTGTTGAAGAATTTTTCTTTCTCAAATAAATAGCTCTGAAGAGCCAGTAAGAATTTATTGAGCAGGCGTTTGCAAAGGTAACTCGACTTTGTTGCCTGCTCAATAAAGTCTTACTGGCTTCAAAACCTATTCAGAGCTATTTATTTGAGAAAGGAAAATTCTTCAACATAATTGGCGACCCCGGCAGGACTTGGAGAAAAGAGCAAAAGAGTGAGAAGCTGCAGCGGGCTTGACTGGGCAATTAACACAACCAAGTGGCAACAAAAGATAAGCAATGCAAAAGTTTAACTGTATCTGGAATTGAGATTGTTGCAGTACAGTTGGGTAGAAGTAGTTGTATTATAGTTGTAGTAGAATATGACAGCAAGGTATTAATGCGCACAGGAATTTATTTGTGGTACCGGATATTACAGGTGGGTAGTTTTAGTAAAAATCCTGAAATATGGTGGGTAGTTTTAGTAAAAATCCTGAAATATGGTGGGTAGTTTTAGTAAAATCCTGAAATATGGTGGGTAGTTTAGCAAAATCCTGTAATGGTTGTATAATGTGTGTCTAGAAAGAAGGGTTAGAAAATTGAAACAGAAGATTGGCAGGAGTTGAAAGATAACTCCAAGCAGTCGAAGCACAGAGAGATTTACGTTGTCAGTGTGTGCGCACTTGTATACGTGATCTAGTGGCCGAAGCAGCGTGAGATCGTAAATATTCTTTCTGTCTTGTGTGCCGGAGTGGTGTTGTTTGACTGTTAACTTAGATGTCTCAGTAGGACAGACACGCGTTGGCACACTTGAGAGAAAGTCAATGGTTTATGTAGTGTAAGGTCATTAGATTTGGCAAAAAGGGAATGGGTGAGGTGTATATTATCTAATAATTGATAGAAATATAGTCTAATATAAGGAATAAATAGAGTTATAAATAATTGAACTAAAAAGAGTATTAGTTATAAAATATAATAATTTACAATTCAAATTATAGTGGGGTAAAAGGAAAATAGTAATTCTCTTTGAAAACCTTTATTAAATAATCATTAATTAAAAAATGTAAAGGTTGAAATAAATAAATAAATAAAACTTTAAGTTAAAAATGGCATCCACTCCAGTAGAATTATTGGGGTTAAAATATCCGTTGTGCAAAGAATTGATAGAAGAAATTTCAAATAAATGGCAAAAAAGAACTAAGGAATTAATGACAAAATGGCCAAAAGAAGGAACGTTTGATGTATCATTGTGTGAGGAAATGGAAACTTTGATTAAGAATCATAAAATAAAAGGATTAAGCACTAAACGAAAAAAGAGAGAAATAAAAAGAGAAAAAGAAAAAGAAGTGCTGGCATTATTTAAAAAAGAAGGAGAAGATATGTTTAAAAATATCAAACAGGCTAGGAAAATACTGAAAGAACCACCACCGTATAGGTCTGCTGAAGGTCAGTTCCCTGTGCTAAAAGGAACTGTAGAAGTAATAGGAGAAATGCAAATGCAAGGACATGTAGAGTTAGAAAAAGAAAAACAAACTGAGTCAAATGTAAAACCTAAAATACTGCAAAAGAAAAAAGAAAAATCGGTTTTCCCATTAGATTGTTATGAGCAGGCGAGAACAGCATTAGAGGAAATAAAAACACAGTATGAAGGGAAATTAGAATGGGAGGAATTATCAGATCAATCATGGAAAGGAGAGGAGGACATAGAGGCATGAACAAAAGTAATAGAAGAAAAAAAAGATGAAAAAATTAAAGAAACTGAGAAAATAATACAAGATACAGATAAATTGATCAGAACTAGAAGTAGATTATTAAAGAGTGGGGAAAAAGACAGTGAAGTAGAGGAGTTGTCATTTGATGAGGATAAATGGTCACAAGGTAGGGAGAAGGGCACACTTAGACCACAAGCTAAACAACTTCCAGTTCTAATTAAAGGAACGCAGGGGCAGTATGTGCTGTGGGCGACACAGGACCTGGAGGGGCTGATTGCTCGCCTCCCGGACATTCACAAGGGGGCTGGAAAATGGATCAAGACATTTGAGGAAGAAACAATGGGCAAGCTGCTGGCTGTGGGGGACATTAAAGCCCTCCTTGCAAAAATTTTAGGAGGCACAAAAATAGACGAAATCCTCAAAGCATCAGACTTAGAGAGAGCTGTGGACTCTTGTTATATGGATGGGACTGTTTTTGATTCATATCATCCAGCAGTGTGGCAAACACTACGTGCAGAATACCCAACCAGAGTTGACCCTAAAGCTTTAAAGGGAGATCAGTTGGGGGAAATAGAGAGCCCAATTATTTACATACAAAAACAACTAAAGAGATGGAAACAAGAGACTGAAGGGAATCCAGAAGGAGACCCATTAATGGCCACATTGTTCAGAAATGCCATTGTTGATGCTATGCCACAACCAGTAAAAAGCAAACTAGAGGACGTGGTTGGCTTAAACTCCAAAACACATAAAGAGTTTTGTGACCACGTAGTGCATGCAGTGGAACAATATCGACGAAATGAACAAAAATTGAAAAATCAAGAAAAAGAACTGCAGAAAAAATTAACTCAACTACAGCTTGAAGAGTTAATTAACAAAAATAAGAAGAGAAAAAAAATAAGAACAAAAAGAGATGAAGCAGTACAAATGACAGTAGTAAATGCTGCAAGTGCTTCACCATCAGCAGTTCAACTGACACATGCACCAGCAGTTCAGATGACTCCACCTGCTAGAATCCCTCCAAATGCATTTCAGACCCCGACCCCTATTATCCACATCCATGCTCAACCACCAGGAGTGATGCAAAACGGAAGAAGAATGGTCCAAGTAAACCCAACAGACAAAGGAGGACCTGGGGAATTTCCAGAAGAATGCTGGAAATGTGGTCAATGGGGTCATAGCAGGAGAAGGTGCCCTCTTGGTTCATGGACGCAGCCAGTCGGGAAGGGAAGGGGGAGCTGGCGCCAGCCCCTTCAAGGTCCACCACAAGGCCCAACATATAGCACGGTAAATCATTGGGGAGGTTCAAAACAAGGGTATTAGGGAGGCCCAGAGAACCCTATAGGGGAGAGTCAGTTTCCAATGTTAACAAGCAATGCTAATGATGAACCAATGTTATGCAAATTAAAATAGAAGGTAAATCTGCATTCATGATGATCGATACTGGAGCAGTTCATACTTGTGTTAATTCAAATTATGCTTCACGTCTCCCCATGTCTGGGAAATTTGTAAAGACAATAGGATTCTCGGGACAAATGCAACTGATACCGATGACTGCTCCAGTGTGCCTACAAGCCAAAAACAAAAGTGTGACCATACCTATCCTGGTATCAAATCAAACTCCTGTTAATTTATTAGGAAGAGATGCATTATGCAAGCTGGGTTTACAAATTTGGTGTTCTCCAGATGGAGTATATTTAGATATGCAAGGACTAGAAACTCAAATGATGATGGTTTCTGAACCAACAGCTAATGTATATTGGTTAGGACAAATAGAAGATGATGTAGAGCAAATAATGGATAAATGGGGAAAATTAATTGAAGCACAGATTCCAGAGGCACGATTACCAAAGACAAAATTTCATTGTACCATGATATATGATCCTGATAAAGATAATGATAGAGAAAAAAACTGGCAAGAAAAGACAAAAGATCAAAAATTGGAAATTACTTCAGAATATATCATAATTGGAAAGCAGGGAGTGGCTATGGAAATAAATGAAAATGAATTCATAAAAAAGTGGTTCAATATGCCAAATTCTGTTCCACATGTATCCTTATATGTAGGAAAAGATTGGGAAACAAAAGATTTAGGGCCAATGATGCAAAAAGCTAACCAGTGCCAGTGGGAAACAACAATTAATCCATTAATTTTTCACTCTGCAGACAAAAATTCCAACTACCCTTTTGAACATCCTTACTCCAGATGCACATGGATTTGATCACTGTGCGAGGGGGGAGGTAATAAGGAGAATTAAGCAGCAGGGATATTGGTCCCCATATTTACAGGCAATAGTAAATTAATTTCTGTCCTCATGTGAAATTTGTGCTAAACATAATGTTAGGAAAGGTATAGCAACTCCAATAGGTCATATACCAGTACCAGAAGGACCGTTTAAACATTTGGTGCTTGATTATGTGGTCATGATAAAACGAGTACAAGGTAAAAGGTATATGCTTGTGGTAATAGACAGATTTAGCAGATGGGTGGAAGCAGTACCATCAGCAGATGAAGGAGCAGCAACAGTAATTAAATTTCTGACAAGGGAAGTGTTTCCTAGATTTGGAATACCCTCCGAAATAAGTTCAGATAATGGGTCATCATTTATTCAGAAAACTGTGAAGCAGGTACTGCAACAATTAAGAATAAAACAAAGACTAGGTTGTGTCTACCATCCGCAGGCGCAAGGAATTTGCGAACGAGTCCATGGAACTCTTAAAACAAAAATTAATAAAATATGTGCAAGTACTAAACTTAACTGGATTGATGCTCTGCCCCTTGCATTAATGAGTTATCGTATGCAAACTAACAGAAGTACACACTTAACACCGCATGAAATGCTTACAGGTCGACCCATGCCTGTGCCGTATTGTAGGGGTCCTTATAAAAGACCTCCACTTGAACAATTGCAGATGGAACTTAGAGCCTATATGAAGAAACTAACTGCAATACACAAAGCTACTTACAGGAAACAAGGAAGCAGCCTAAAGAGGAAACTGAGGAGGCGTGCCCTATTGTTCCAGGTGACCTAGTGTATCTAAGAGTGTTCAGGAGAAAGTGGAATTAACCCCGGAGAGAGGGACCCTATAAAGTGGTGACAGCGACTCTGACAGCAGTACAAGTCGAGGGAAGCACTACCTGGTATCACCTGAACCACTGCACCCGGGTACCCAAAGTAAAGGAAAAGATAAGAGAGGACAACTCTGATCCAGAAATTACAGAAGAAAAGGAGAATGAAGAAGAGCACAGTATTAAAAGCCCAGAGGAAGCACAATCAGTGCCAAGTAAAGAGACCTTCACAAGTGAAGACAACATGGGCAATGACCATCATATGCCTGGTGCATCTAATAATGCAAGGGCAAGTTCAAGCTGTAGACAACAGCACCCAGATTTCCCAAAAATTGACTTTTCAGCCCTCAGTTGAACCTGGTAGTGGCATTGACTTAATGCAGGGAGAACAAGAATGGGATGAAAAGCAAAAAATATCGAAACCTGCAGTGGGAGAATAAAGCAGCCTATAGCTTATTATAGTACCAAGCTAGATAATGTAGCGCAAGGGTATCCACCCTGTTATCAACAAGGCCTAGCAGCAGTTCATTATGCTTATGACAAAGCATCTACAATAACAATGGGATATCCTGTAACAATTTACACACATCACAAAACTGTGGAATTAATAGAGCAAGGAAAATTTGTTCTGACTTCAAACCGTATTTTGACGTATTCCACATTACTCACAAATCCAGATGTTATAATTAAACGTTGTAATACAGTAAACCCCGCTGAATTGATTCCGTTAGGGTTTGAAGGAGAACCACATGATTGTGTAGCCAGTGCACTAGCTTTTACTAGACTACGACCAGATCTTGAATCCATGCCAATTTCTGAGGCAGAAGTGACTTATTTTGTAGATGGTTCCAGCTTTAGAGATCATTTAGGAACTCATACAGGATATGCAGTGGTAAGAAAAGCTCAAGATAAATTTGTACCTGTAATCTCTCAACATTGTATACAACCTTGTTCAGCTCAATTAGCTGAGCTATAAGCTCTTACAATTGCCTGTGAATTAGCAAAAAGACAGACTGCAAATATTTTTACTGACTTTTCAGCCCTCAGTTGAACCTGGTAGTGGCATTGACTTAATGCAGGGAGAACAAGAATGGGATGAAAAGCAAAAAATATCGAGACAGAATAGACATGTTGTAAATCATAACTATAACATCAGTAATGTGAAAATGAGTAATTCAGATATGCTATGGGAAAAGGCAGAATAAAATAATTGGTATAAATGGGTAAATTATACAGCAGAAAAAGAGAAATGGGAAAACTGCATAGTTTGCTTTGAAGCAAAACCAATTTTATATATTGTCCCAATACCCATTCACAGTTCTAGTTGTAGAATATTTCATGATGAGTGGTTTGAAAAGTGTCCAGGACTATCAAATGTCATGGGGTTAGATGTAGTAAAATTGGGAGGCAAATGCTTCATAGAAAGAGGCAGAGAGATAAATGTTTTTAGAAACTGTACCCAAAAAATGGCATTTTGCCCATACTGGTGCCAGTTTCTCCAATCCACAACAAACTACAGGTTAGCAACTGAATTACAGTGCATATGTACCCGTAATTGGCCAATAGTACAGAAAAAGATACAACAGCCACAAGGGAAAATACAATTAATGGCAGATCAAGAATTTGAATGTTATAAAAAGAAGGGAAACATAGACGTAGGAAGATTTGAAGCAAATGTAGTAAAATATGGAGAATACCACCATGTAAAGAAGACTATTTAGTGATAAAAGAAGTCCCACCAGCTATATTTGATGAATTTGATATTGCATTGGCAGATATATGGTGGATGTGTGGACCGGAATATGGCCTCTTGTCAACATTACCAGAAAACTGGTCAGGATTATGTACTAGGGTTATGCTAACACACAAAATGAGTTATATCGCTCTAGAAGAGGAAACAAATAATGAAGAAAAAAGCAGACCCAGAAGGGCCTATGAAAAAGACCCTGCAGTTTATATTGATTCAATTGGTCAACCTAGAGGAATACCCAATGAGTTTAAAACTAGAGATGAAATCAAAGCAGGGCTTAAATCAATATTCATTTGGATTGCGCAAAACAAAAATACAGAATGGATCAATTACATATATTATAATCAGCAAAGATTTATTAATTACACTGATGAGGCTTTATCAGCATTAGGAGAACAATTGGATGCCACAAGCAGAATGACATGGCAAAATAGGATAGCTTTAGACTATTTATTAGCTGAAAAAGGAGGAGTATGTGTTATGTTTGGAGATCAATGTTGTACTTACATACCAAATAATACTGCACCTGGAGGAGCATTTAGTGAGGTTATGATAAAATTAAAAAACTGATTTGAAATTAGGAGCATGGGGAGCATGGTTTGCGAAATTGGGAATGTTCTTAGGGATAGCCGTAGTGATAGGAGGTCTGTTATTTTGTTGTGTACTACCTATATTAAAGTCATTAGTGGTTAAGGCTACAGTTAAGTAAATGGAAATGATAAAATATCAAGACAATAAGAAATTGATTTCAGAAAACAACCTAGAGGGATATTATCAAGAATGGCTGAATAAAATAGATTTACAAACACAGGATGAATGTTCCAGTACCTCAACGGAGGACGAATAAGATGAGATGAGCCATACTCTGGGTGTAAGTGCTAGCCTAACCTCTCCCCAAGAGTGACCCTCTACGATGCGCAAAGTATCTGGGTTGAAGACGTCTTATGCATGCTGTGTTTTGAAGTGAATTTGTGTGATATAGAGTATAGGTATTGATTAAAAGTAAATTAATGATCATACCCCCCAACAACATGTTCAAGGAGTTAGGGAATCAGAATCTTTTACTCCCTTCAATCGAAAATCCAACACCAATCAAGAGGGGAGATGTTTGGTTCTGATATCCTCCAGAGCATGATTGCATAAGTTGGGTCCTTGGTAAAGAATCTGAGTGACTTAATTTAGTCATTAGAGTGTTAAAACTAAGATACATAACTTTTGAAATAACGCTCTGGGAAAAGTTAGGGAAGTGGGCAGCGCATGAGATGGTTGATATACCACCGTGTCTATAATATCTACTAAGATGTAAGTGTCATTTCATGACATGGTCTATATGTAGCCACGATTTAGCTCTGAACTGGTTGGGCTACGTGTAGTCTGCTTTTAGCCCAGCCGGCGAAATCGAGGCAATCAGTGTCTAATTTTAATGGCTTGGCTATAGCCCAGTATCAGACCAGTTAGGAGCATGGCCAAAAAATTGTTTAAAATTGTTTACATGTCATTTTTTCACATGCAGCTGATTATTAAATGCAAGTAAACTTTTTAAACATTTAAATTAGCATTATTTTATATTTTATTTCATTATTTTATAGCATTATTAAATGTAGCATTATTAATTATGCCAAAATAATGCTAATTTAAATGTTTAAAAAGTTTAATTGCATTTAATAATATGATGTCATGCATCCCACAAGCTGTTAAATGTAACATTCATACACATTATATCAGGGCCGGATCTACTGGGGTGCCACGAAGCTCTGCCACCCCACCTGCCACCCTAGAATTATAGCAGAATAAAATATAAATATAAGCAGTGTCTCATGTGCTTCCTTTCCTCAGCGGCGATGAGAGTTTAAGGCAAAACAATGGCAAAAACACGTCTTTTAATAAACTCTTCACGATGGTTTCACGCGCACGCAGCGCGCTCAGTGTATTCGACTTCATTAACAAATGACTCTTATGAACCGTTTTTTTTGTTTTGTTTTTTTTTTGAGTCAAAAACACAAAGCGCGGCCCAGTTCACTAACGAATTGTTTTTATATTTGTTTGTAAATCAGATAATAATTACTGCTTCTCGGCTAACTCGTCCTTTGAGAAATCTAAGTCCCGTCCGGATATGTCCGAGATTCATTGTTTGTGATCCGATTCTCAGAGCGCACGCTCAACCTTCATCATGGATATAGGCCTTTTTGCCAAATCTGACGAAACAATAACATGAAATCAATAAGAAGATGCCGATCACGGAAACTGATTAGGTAATAGGTAACTAATTAGAGTTAGGTAAGAATCTAGTCGTATTGTAGTTTTCTCGATTGTTAACAAGTATAAATTCTCGTGTTGATTCGTTCAGTTCAACTTTGGGGTTGCCACCCCTCATAGACCCCATGCCTCCCTAAAAATTATTTTCTAGATCCGCCCCTGATTCTATGACATTAACGATGTATTTTTTTTTATATATATTTTTTTTTTTCTTCAATCAGATAACATTTTAAGCTGTCTTATGGTAATGTTACAACGTGCCCCTCACATATTACAATGTACCCCCACCTACGGGGCATGTTGTCAAATTTCACTTCCTTTCTTTTGAGGTAAATAATGAAAAATGTATACACTATAATTATGAAACAAAGCGACACATTTGTATTAGACAAGTGTGAAATTAAAGTGGATAAAAATATATATATACTGTGAACCCCACATGGACACAAACTGAGAAATAAAAAAAATGTGTGAGTTTGTGCCCCGCGCTCCCCTACAGTTCCCGAGTCGGTAAGGGAAACTGAACGGCGAGTCATAGGGGATCTTCAGTATTGCACTGCATTCTTGCATCGTTTATTTGGATGCAGATAAGGAAAATACACTACATACCACACACAACTGGATACTTGATCGGATCATCATTTAAACTACCCGGGTAGAGAACATTTTTCCTTTCCTGAATTTTCTTGGACGTGACTCTACAAAAGACAGACGAGGAGACTTTTTTTTCTTTCTGTTTTCGAACTTTTAATTCTCTGTTTACAGGCCTGATTGTTTTTGTACACATGTGGTAATAATACTGTTCATTCTGTTTACGATACCAAAATGGTATTTTTCTATTCTTACATACATTATTGTTGTGTTGCTGTCATTCCTAAAAAAAGAAAAAAAGAATCCTCCATCCGAAACTAAGTTTGATTACTGTGCCCATAAAAAATGCACTTGATCACTAGGTGTTTTAAACAACGAGTTACACAAGTGTTTTGCCTTGCAGGCATTTGGACCTGTTGTTGGGCACTCCCAAAACCAAAAAGAACATCACAAACAAAAACAGCAGAAGAATTTTGGAGGTCGGCACTGTGGCTGTCATCTTGATTCAATGTATGTTGTGTATTATGAAAACTTACCATCTAACTGGCAGAGGGAACCTGTGCAGGTATACAAAGACAAAGTAAGAATAATCATCAGGACAAAGCTAATAAATGTCACTATCAGTGCTGGAGCCAGTAGGCTATATATATATACACAACTTTGAGTTGAATCAGCTTCAAATTTTAAGCAGCTGGGTTACTTACCCATCTGTTAAGTTTAGCAAACACAAATATCTAAGTTATTACTTAGTACAACTTAACATTTCAAGTTGAATAAACTTATTTTAGTTGACTAAACTTAAAATTTTAAGGCAGCAGGGTAACAAATTATTTTAAGTTTAATATATAATTTTGGTATATATAATGTTTTGTTTGTTTGTTTGTTTTTAATTATTACAATTTTCCACATTTTGGAATAAAATTCATCAAATCTATAAATCGCATAACTAAAAGAATGGGTTTAATGTAATGACCAACATATTAAACAAATCAAAATTATATTTTAGATTTCTCAAAGTCACTGAACTGCATCCTAATTCTTGGTATCCTGTTACATTAATTAAATGCATATACAGTACATAAATTATGCGTATGTAAAGACATTCACACAAATGCATAATTTGTGTTTATCTACAAAACCAGTTACAAGCATTTAACCGTAAGTCTTCAGATCCAGAGATTAAACATTGTTATATTTACATCCGATTTTTTCATGATATAGACTTTTTGTAAGCTCGTACCTGCTATGTAGAGAAGTGTGATTCCAGAAACACTCAAAGCGGTGCTGAACTTCATCCTTTTGTTCGGCTGCGTGATCTAATTGCTGGCTTGATTTACATGAATTTATAACAGCTGAAGGGTGTTGTCTACTTCGTGACATGATTAAAACCCCTTTAGCTGTTATAAATTCACTGTACAGCACAGCTTCATGGTGCTAATTGCTTTTAAAAAGAATCAGAATCATGGACCAGAACTATCCATTTTATAAACTGCATTATACAATTGTTTAGGTCAAGTCAAGTCACCTTTATTTATATACCACTTTTAATAATACAGAATTGTGAAAAAGCGGCTGTACAGTGTTAAATAGGAAATAGTGCATCAATAACGCAAAAGGGCAACAGTAAACACTCAATTTTCAGTTAAAGGCAGTTCATCATTGAATTCAATTATCATCATCTAGTTCAGTTCAGTTCAGTTCAAATAGTATACGATATCATTTGAAAAATTTGTTTCCCCAACTAAGCAAGCCAGATACGACAGCAACAAGGAACCAAAACTCCAATGGTGACATAATGGACAAAAAAACCTTGGGAGAAACCAGGCTCAGTCGGGAGCCAGTTCTCCTCTGGCCAGATGCAGGGGACTCAGACTGGTTCCCATGGTCTTGTGCCGATGGCCGTCTAGGTGACAAGGTCTTCACTGGGTGAATCCCGGTTTTCACTGTACAGGGCAGATGGCAGACAGCGTGTATGGCGTCGTGTGGGTGAGCGATTTGCTGATGTCAACGTTGTGAATCAAGTGGCCCATGGTGGCGGTGGGGTTGTAGTATGGGCAGGCGTATGTTATGAACAACGAAAACAGGTGCATTATATTGACGGCATTTTGAATGCACAGAGATCCCCCACAGAGATGGATTATCTCAGCAAAGGATTTAGACAGATTTGTGAAACAATATTTGAGAGAAACAGGCTTTTTGTGTACATAGAAAAAAGTCCTAGATCTTTGAATTCAGCTTATGAAAATGGGGGAAAAAACAAAAGTGCTGCGTTTATAATTTTGGTCAGTGTAGATTTAACAACACATAGACTTCATAGTTTTGTTTTGTCTTTTTCATGGCATGGAATTTATGAAGCACAATGTCATCTGGCTATCATTCGGAGCGAGTAGAGGAGGGAAGACCTGTTTCATATTTGGAGAGATATCTGTTTAGTGAATCAGCTGCAAACTGGTTTTGTTTTGTACATCAAGTGCTTACTGTCTTCTGTCCTGAGACACCCCAGCCCTGCCCATTTTGCATTAATAGCAGTGTTGGGAATGTTACTTTGGAAATGTAATAGTTTACAGATTACAAGTTACTCGATTTAAAATGTAATAAGTAGTGTAACTTCTTACGTTTGTTTACTTTTCTAAATTTCTAATATTTTCAACTGTTAATCATTTTGTAGTATTTAAACCAGGCAGAGTTAACCTTACAGTAGCACTCAACACTGATTATTGTCAGACTTTAAAAATTCTTTATCACTTGAATTAAGATTATAATAAGTAAGGGATAATATTCATCTTTATTTTGCACTCAAAAATTAATCATGGCATAGTTTAAATTTATGTGTGTAAGCAAAGTGAACAGCGTTTACAATGTGTTTAATTTCATTTCTTTGACATGTTCTATGTGTAGCCTGTTTGTAGCAGACCGGATATTTGTAGCCCACTCATAGTCAAATCTGATTCATTGTAGTTTTTGACCAGGCAGTGCATTAGATGGTTGATATACCATCATGTTTGCGGTGTCAATAATATCTACTAAGATGTCAGTGTCATTTAATGACATGATATATATGTAGCCACGTTTTAGCTCTGAGTTGGATGGGCTACGTGTAGTCTGCTTTTAGCCCAACCGGTGAAATCGAGGCAATCAGTGTCTCATTTTAACAGCTTGACTAGAGCCCAGTATAAGACCAGTGATGAGCATGGCCAAAATAGTCCTAAAATTTTTATTTTTTATTTCATTATTTTATAGCATTATTAAATAATGCATTATTAATTATGCCAAAATAATGCTAATTTAAATGTTTCAAAAGTTTATTTCCATTTAATAATATGTTGTCATGCATTCCACACGCTGTTAAGTGTAACATTCATACACATTATACAACATAATTTGACTTTCTTTCAATTTATAAATTATTTGCAATAACAATTCCCAACCGCTAGATGGCAATTGTCGTCCTACTGAGACGCCACTACTGGCAACGTGAGACTTGAAAGTTAGGAGATCCGCAAGATCGATTAGCAAGATCCCGTGATAATTCCGCCGTTTTGAATTTAGTTTTTACACGAGAGAA